>NC_051187.1:71440938-71740938 GCF_015220075.1 Falco rusticolus
ACAGGTTTTGCTAGAAATGTCTGCAATGAAACACTATTTTTCTTAAAAGAGGTATATATTCCTGATATAAATCAATGCTTTTGGCCCATATGAGTTCAGCAAGATGCAATTAAGCAGTTTCATACTCTCCCTTTAAAAATCTGTTTGCTTATTCACCTAGTATCCAAGTGCCAAACTCATGAAAAACACCACTCAGTTTGCTGTGTACAGAGGAAAACAATGGAGAAAACATACATATTTAGGTACAGTTCAAAAATCTACATATTACAGTGCTGGCTCCTTTCCTATCAGTGCCTAAAATTAACCCAAAAGACATACCATATTTACTTATGTAGACACAGAAATTATTGCCTGTATTTCTTACCCTAATGCCAATACTCAAACCTTTTTGTTACATTTAACTCTTGTAAATCTAAGGAATATCTAAAGATGAAGAATTAATCTAGGGGTATATCAAAGGCTGTGAATTACAAATGGCCCAAGAGGGGAAGTTTTTGTTTAAGGTGTGATCTTCTTTTTGTATGCATAATTTTGTAATATCTTTTAATATAGGTCACATTTTAAGATGTTGTTATAGGCAAAAGGTGTACAGCTTTGGGGAATTTAACTGTTGCATTCCGATAAATGCCTATATGTCATGCCATTCTTCACCCTGCCTCACAGAGTGACAAGCTGCTCTCTGGAAAACTGTTAACATGCAATGAAAGAGATTGATGTCTGCCTCCTTTCCTGCAGACTTTCAATGGGAAATGAGGGAAAAAAAAAACCTGAAAGGACAGGAGAAAAAAAGTATAGCTCCATGGTCAGGGTGACAGAATACTGCCTAAGGGAATCAGAGTTGCTGGGCAAGTCACTTCAGCTAAAGGTTTTGCATGTGCACTACTTATTTTTCATATGTTTGACTTGTAATATTTGTCTAATCTACTCCCTGACAGTGTTTGAAATCTACCTCTTGTCACCTTGTCATTTCAGTAAGATTGCCTCCCATTTTAAGCAGCATGTATGTTATCCAGGAGTATTATTGCGATCACAGCAGAGATACACTCCCTGTTAATAGGTGTCACACAAAAATGCAGGTTTACACCTGCAGCCCTGGGCATGCCTAATTGCTCTGTGGGATGGCAGATGTGCAATTCAGTCAGACGCAGAAATTTTGTCTATTATTGGAGGTTTGAATAGCTTGAGTTTTCTTAGTGAAATCTGATATTGGAGGGTTTTTTGGCTATTTAGCTGTTAAATTGTACAAGCAGTTGTAAACTGTAATTTATAATGGCTAAAAATACTTTAAACTTGATGAAGAACATTGTGTTATAGAGGCCAAACTGCGGTGGAAGCAGCTGTGTCCAAGCAGTTAAACATATTAGCCCCCAGAACAGGGCAATGGCACACAAAATGCCCTCAGACATGGTCCCTGTCCTGTGCTAGTTGACGCAAGACAAAACCATGATAAAGAATGCAGCATTTTGAGGTGAAATGGTTGACTTCCAGTACTTGAGAATGTCACCTGGAACATTTTAAGTTGCTGGCATGGGAGGACCCCATGGATTTGGGCTTTCATTTCCAGGACAGCAGAAGACAAACTGGCACCAGAAATTTTAAATCATTGCACCCAAAAATAGGAAGCCCAAACTTTTCAAATCAAAATTCATCAGCTTTATTTGTAACATTGCTAAACATAACCATATTTTTTAGCTTCTTTGTCGAAAGTGAAGAAACCATTTCCATGTAAGTTTTCAGTCAGGACTACAACCTCAACAAATGCCATTGAAGCACTGGAGGATACACCCAAAATGCAAAATTTCAGCACACATATTTACAATTGCCAGAAGGACTATCAACTGAAAACAAAGAGTTATAATAGACAGAGCCAGGCAAATTTAATAATGAGCAGTGCTACAGTTCTGTAATTTACATTATTAGTTACAACTCAATTATTTTTTATTATTAGATTTAACAATTTGCTTAGATTACTAAAATTGCAAAGATAGGTTGTGTTTACACATGTCAATAATGCTGTCTGTCATTTTATCATAAAGATGAGATCTAAATTGTTTGCAAATCCCTTGACCTCTATTGACTCACCAATAATAAACAGACTTCAACACCAGTGTCTGCTATTCACCATACCCTTGCAGTGTCTTCAGATAGATAAATTGATTAACCTTGATGGAACCCCGCATGCATTGACTGCACATTAAATAATAAATTAATGAGTTTCATTTACCCAATTAATTCTTGTTATCACTTCATCTATGTCCTTAGAAGCAGCTTTGACTTTTATTCTTTTATTATTGACACCTTGTGAAATGTCATATACAGTAAGTCCAGAAGAAAAGCAAACCAAAATACAGGGACATGAACTGACACTCACCTCTTCTCCTTAAAAATTCTGTTGAGTACAATGGCAGCTCCATGTTACATCAATTTGACACTTTCATTTTCAAGAGTGCCATAGTAAACAATCACACCTTCAATTGTTAAAAATTTTAGTACTGGTACTTCCAGCATGCCTTTTCCTCCTCAAGCTGATTTGCTTACACTGTGAAATTATGAACAGATTGATTCTGAACAAGGCGAGTCATAAAATTATTGTCAGCAGCTCATTCAAGGTCTGGTTTAGAGTAGTCGGATTTCAAGTTTGGATGGCATAGTGTTGTATAGACACATTGGCAAATACTGCCATGTATGTTGTACTGAAGTGTATGAAACAATTGGCTCAAAAGACTCAAAGTCTGACATATATTATTCTTCAAAAGTAAAGCCAGATCCTGGAAAATATTTTTTTCAATAGGAACTTTCCCAGAGAAAGGAAACTAGAAAAGAAACTATTAAAGAAAAACTAACAAATGCAATCAGAAACTTAAGATTTCAACTTATTTTAGAATATTATTACTCATTATCATTTTGGTTTCTGAGTCTATATAACCTCCACATGTTTTTACAGCTCTCAGAATTTTTTGTATCTACTACTATGTGTAAAAGAGTCTGTGATAAGCTGTAAGCAACTGTTTATCCACAATTCCATCCACTGTGATGCAAAAAGTTCAACATATGGTAGGAGCTTCTCTGAAGTTGTATTTCAAGATTATCACAATAGCAAAATGTTATTAATGTTTCTTTACATACGAAGCTATAAGGTGATGTGGATAGATGCGCATGTGCCTATGTTTTCTGAGCGGCTAATAACATCTAATGACAGCTTTTTAAACTGCAGCCTTAAACTATAAAAGATCAACATTTGATTAGCTGTTCTCAGTAAACTTCAGATGAGTATGTGCACACACAGGTGATACAGGGAGAACCTCTTATACGAAATATAGACCCTTAAAAGTGATTTTCTGTTCAAATTACTTAAGCACAGCACTGTATGCTCATGCTCCTTTCAAAGGTAACCTGCTATAGTTAATTTGAACTGGTGCCATCATTGTCATGGCTTCTTAGTGTATCAGATTATAAATATTATAAATGCCTGGTTTATCCTGTTAAATTCTGCAAAAAGGCAGTGGCATCATTTTAGACTCTGGCACTTCTTAAGGAACAGAATATCAACAGATTATTTTTTCCTTGTCATTTTCAAAGAACAGTGGGTTGGACATGGTGGGTATCCTGAGAACCAAATAAATAGGAGTTACCGCAGAGAAACACAAACATATACTTTTGCCTTTATTGTAATCAGTAGAGGATATGCCCGCACTCACTGCAACTAGGCCAGGAGCCAGGTGTCATGGGGCTGAGTGGAAAAAGACACTATTATCAAATAAAAATGGTGCTTTGGAAGAAAGAATGGTCTTAAAATATTAAATAAACATAAAGACAGCAGAAACTGGGAGAGTGACCCAAAACAGAATACTCTGTGTAGAGCAAGCATTCCCTTAAGGTCTGGAAGAATATCTTTGAGCTCAGCTTGAAGATTTGGCTATAGGTCATACAAAACAAAACTGAAAATGTGAATCTGGTGACTAACAGCACTGGTTGGGATGTGCCTCAAAATTTCTTTTTGGACTTGAGAAAGCTTGCCAGTAAAACTCATTATTTCTTGCTGACATTAATATAAATATAGGAAAAAAAATTGAAAATGCATTTCCAACAAAAAGGATATTTAAATAAGTTCTTAGCTTAGTTATAGCAACATTTATTATGTGATTTTACTACCTTTTTTCACCTGCATTTGTCAGCCTATCACACGGTTCAAGCAAAATCTCTAAAGTTTTAAAAGGATTTTAAATTAAAATTCTACAACAACTGAAAGGCAAGTAGAGAAAAAGACATGAAATTTTGCAACTATTTTAAATTCTTTCCTTTTGGAATACACAACTGTGGTGAAAATTTTCACCTGAGTTTTGAGCTTAAAAAGTGTTCATGAGCCACATAAAGTGCAAGAGAAAGAAATCTAAGCAAAAGTGTTATCAATGTGCTGGTTTAAAATGCTGCGTTGAGTATTCATGGAGATGGAAATTGTAGCATTTGGGAAAAACAAAACAAGAGTGAGGACAGAGTCCATTATATTTTTAGTTAAATTATCAGACCATCATCTTCAGACAGATCCATGATTCAAAACTTCTTAAAGCCCGTGTGAAATCTCCTATTGATCTGTATCTTTCATTGTGATTTTGCTTTTTAGCTCCTGTTTACACTCCTTATAGCACGTGATGTGTTCGCTAAAGTGTAGGTGAGTATTGAGTTGGAGATGAACTATCAGCCCTATTTCTGAAAGACTTTTCTGATTACTTCCATCCACATTCCTTAAAAATTGCTTAGTAAGAATAATTTGTTGCGAGATGACCATGTAAAACTTTACTGAAAGTTTTAAAATCTCTTCCAGAGACCAGTCTGTAAGTAATAATGAGTTAGGCAGAATCCGAGACAGTACAAAATGACCTCCCTTCATCTGCTTGACTGAAAATCAATTTTCTTTGGAAGAAAACATTGATTACAATATTCAAGATAGAGATTACTTATCATTAAAAAATTGAAATACTAAAAACACTAAATGTTTTCTCACAATTCTAGGGCCTTCATGGCTAGATCTGAGCTTACTGAGCAAGTCTACTTAACATTTCAGTTAATTTTATTGTTTTGCAGCAAGCCAATTATTTTTTAAAGCCGAAAACTTTTACTGCTCATATGACCTTATTACCTTGCCAGCCAAAACCTACATCAAAGCTCTGAATTCTGCTCTCTGAAATGGAGGGGTGTTCAGCATAATCTGTGTTGATCCATTGCAATCTATGTTCAATACCCTAAAGCAAAAGGAGAGACACAGAACAGGAGGGAAGGGATATGGCTGAACGTCAGACAGGAGAAATGCGCTTGTTTCTGAGCAGCAGCTCATTCCCTCAGAAGATTGCTTTGTCAGCAGAAGGCAGGTGTCTACCTGCTCACTGCAGGGTCTAGAAGCCAACAACCTGTATTAGCTTTTCACTGTGTTAACCACCAAGCCTCATTCCTTCACCAGCAACATGATTATGTCTTCTCGTTCCCAATGTGTGTTCAGCTTTCATCGTACAAATATTGGTGACCTTTCAGCTTGTCTATCACAGCAGGTTTATGTTAGGCTACCTGTAAATACCATTCACATAAATCAAGAGGAAATAAAAGTCCCATGAAGGATAAATTTAAGTATTTGTTAAGGGATTATTAAAATTAGAAAGGAAGAAAGGAGAAAAGACACAAGTTTATTAACTATCATCTCATCTCTTGACATTATAGGGTACTTAATTGTCAAATTATTTATATTTTCCATATGTTTCCAATTTAAATGGAACTTAGAAGGTCCTCACTATCACGATGTTACTTGCAAAATATTAAGTAGTAGAAGCAGGCTCTTTTTTCTAACAACTCAGCCTTTCTTTACAATGTCCTTGATAGCCAGAGGTTTGTGGGGCAGGAGCATTTTAGGAATAGGACAAAGATATAGAATAAACAATAAGCAAGAGAACAGTACTGACAGTCCATCCTCTAATTAATCAAAATTCTCTTTAAGCCAAACATGGCACAAATCCACCAAAATATATTTATACCAAGGGTTTTTGGAAGGAAATTTACATTCTTAACATACAGACTGGACAAGGTATGGTGAACAAAATGAAAATCTGCACACAGGAACAGACCCTGTATAATGCATACGCTTTATTCATTAGGTTCTAACACAGCCATCTTGTTAGGATCATTGCATAGGTTTAAACGACAGAGAAATTAATGAGGAAGAATTTACAGTCTTTATGCTTTCTGAGTGAAAGCAATATGCTTTGATGGCTAAAATATTTAAACTTTTCTTTACTGTTGGAGTATGTGAGTGACTGTAACAGCTTCATTATAGACAGCTCAAAAATGTTTTATTTCCCATGTCTGATAATGACCAGAGTCAAATGAAAAATACCTATCTAGAAGTCTGATAATGGCCAATTACATACACTCAAGAAAATCTGGGGGAAAAAAAGTATAGTGATGTTTCACAAGATAAAGCTTTCCAACTGCTGGTGACAGGGTATTCTGCAATCAAAAAATCAGCACTCTTATTTTCCTCAAAATTCCTTTATTGCTGTGCTTTTTTACTCTTAAACTCAAGCAAACCATAGCATTCTGTGTATTTCATTAATCCCTCTCATGCTTAGTATTAATCACCCAAATATATCGAGGCAAACTGAAACAGTACTCCAGTCTCATCTGGATTCAGAAAGCAGAGAAATTGGTCTGGTTCAGTTTTAGATGGGAAAATCTCCCACAAGAAAGCATCTTCCTGGTTCTTAGTTTCTCCAGTCTTGTTTCCCTAAGGCATGGAAAATGCCACCAACCCAAATGATGGAAAACAGGAAATTTCTGCAGTAAGTTTTGCCTCTTGCAGTCAGTAGCTCAGAAAACTATGTCCCACTGATGCCTGAATGACATAAAAGAGCCATATTTCATTTCTAATCCGCAGATTCTTAGAGAAAGAGCAAGCAGTTTCTCAAAGAAGCCACAGAGATGTCTCCAGGAAGGAAAAGCCACCAGAGGAATGGCTTTTAAGTCCTTAGAAGGCAAAGAAATATACCTAGCTAGTTAAGCCTCTGTAAAATATTTTTAACTCTTTACTTCATGCTTCTCAAAAGTGTGCATGTTTAAAATGCTAGAAGCTATTTTAGTTAAAAGGAAACAAATCTCTAGTTTTCTCAGTCTGTGTATACATATATTTCCATATATATGGATATAATAATAGACCCTGTAGTTAATAAACTGCTAGTTCATCCTGGGTCCATGTAGTTGGGAAAGTTATAGGGTCACCCCGTGACCTACAGGAGGATGGATCTGGAAGAGCATGCACTTTACAGAAAGGACAAGGCTTGTGTCCAAACGGACAGCAGCATTTGTTACTGCTCCTGAAACCAAACCCAACGAAACTGAAACTGAAACTAAAATTCGGTTATTAGATGCAACCTCCTGGATTTTAAAGGACCAAAGCAAATGTTGGGGAAAGGTTTGTTGTTATACGTGGGAAAAGGTTTCCTCATCATTTTTATCTGGAGTTTCATAGTGTCAGCAGTTCAGTTCTTGGTGCCTCGGTCCTTCACAGGGCTAGATCCACCTTCACTGAGTCTCCATGCTGCAGAGCTGCACCACAGCAGAAAGTCTGCTCTCGTTCCCTGGGGTGAACAGAAGCCTTGCAACCACTTTAGAGAGCTACAGGAGGGGATGTCACCCGGGAGAAAGAAGGTTAGACTCACAGATTATTTTTTTCCACAGGTCAGAAAGGCCTGTGAGACAAGAACAGCTTTGCAATGCAATGCTCCGTCTCCACACGTGTAGTGAATGTTCATAACAGAGTTCATGGGTGCTTTAAAAGTGGAGATATAGTTGTGATTGTTTGGTGAAAACAGCAGGGAGGAGCTGAGAAGCATGACTGGCAGCTAAGTATCTAAACAGGAATCAGGCACAAGTAGTGTTTGCAAGAAGCTCCTTAATGGGAAACTGTAGGGGTGGCAAAAAGCCAAATAAAGCCTGGGTGCCCCTGACCTGTAGTGAAGACATTTTTGAAGGCTCTAAGATTATGTGTTATGTTTTTCTGGGGGTTGTGTCTGTGGCTCTTACATTTATTGTTTGCAGGATGGACTAAAAAAGTGCTGCCAATTTCTTTTCCTGGGACAAAGAATGATGATAATGTGGAGCCTCTACATGATTTTGTGCATGTGGAATACTTTGTCCTAGAAAAAGGTAATGGAAGTCTCATTTTCCCAGGTGAATCCAGATCACTGTAGTCATTCAGAGGACAGTGGGTTTACTTCAAATGGTACTGAGAAGAAAAATAGTCTTCTAGTCCTCCTTTGTCAGCTTTTCCTCTATCCATCTGTTTCATGGGTTCAAGTGACAAAATGAATGGCACTTTATTATAGAGCTATAACTGTTTCCTTCCCCTTATCACTCACTCTTGTAGATCAAAGCTATTTGTTACAATTAGCACCATTTTCACTGCCTAAGTATAGTCCAAAAGCATGCCTTGTATTTCCTCAGGAAGTTTTCTTTTCTTTTCTTTTTCTTTTTTTTTTTTTTTTTCAAATAATGTGGCCTTTCTTGAAGAGCAATGCAAAGCAGAAAAGGAAAAGATTATTTTAAGGTGATAGGGTACATAAGTGTTCCTGGCATGAAGGCTTTTAAAAAGCTATTTTATGCACTGAGAGAAAGTAGCTTCAAACTTTAAGGCTCTTTTTCATCTCAGTAAAATATGCCTTTTTCACTATCTGCTGCTGAATTATGAATGGTAATAGTGATAGCATTATAGTGGCAATGAAACATATGTTACGGGTTATTGACAGGAAACACTCCATAGACATGATCAGACTTAGAGATTCTTCGTTAAAGTGTGCCATTAGCAACAAGAGACAAAACTCAGGAAGACTTGGGGCTTTCTTTTGTCAGATGGGGACCCAGAGCAGGTGCCTCTAGGGCTACTAGTTGTCCCTAAGCAATTTGAAGATATGCTTTGTATTACAAAAAAGCTGAAGAAAAGTAGGATTAGGACTCCAGGCCCAGGAGAACTGGTCTGATTAGAAATTTTATGTTCCCATGGGTATGAGGCAACAGATATGGGCTGAGGGTTTTCCCAAGTGAAAAGAGACATCAAACCTTGGTCACTAGCCTGGAAAAGCCACTCTCTGCTTTCATTTTTGAGAGTTTCTGTAACAGCACTATGCCTTTGTAGCTTTGCTGCTGTTTTCACTCTCCTGAAAGTCAACACAACAAACCAAGTGAATGCACACTGAGTCTTGTAATGAACTGACCCACTTCAAAGCCTCAGCACTTTTCTTTTTGAGCAGCACTTGTGAAACAAGAAACTCTCATTTTTGGTCGCTGTTTACATCAACCAGCATACAAAATACACAGTCATATATAACAGTTATTTGTAGTGCCAGCTTTTTTTCCTTACTACCACAAAAGAATAAACATACTTAAAAAGAAAATTCCAAACAAGCCAAAGCACAGTGAATTGTGTATATCAGCTAATTAATATTTTATTATTTAATTCACCAACAAAAGACTCTGGTATTAAGTTGATGGGGAAAGAAAGCTCAAGAAGCAGAACTTTAACTCTATGCCTTTTTGGCTGAAGGTTTGCTTTCTTTGCCCTATCTCTGTTACCATGGTGAATTTTGTGAAGAAAATCCAGGGATTTTGAAAAGCCTGTGAATGTGGTCAGTTATTAAATACTTTCATACCTGAATCCCCAATCTTTAAAATATAAAACAATGCATCTTACAGGAGGAGAATGGATGCTGTATATGTTGTATGGGTGCATTTTAATAGGAAACATCAATAAATGACACACAGGGAAAAGGTTGACTGAGAAGCCTAGAAAACCACTTCGATGAGTTTGCATGGTAATTGCATCCTGCTATGGCTAAAGTATCCCTTGTAAAGAAATAACTCTGCATTTACATCACGTGAGGAAATAGCTAGATTATCTCCCACTTTACAGTATCCTGGGTATACTACTCTGATTAATGTAAAGTATAACCAGCCTTACTCCTTTTGAGTCTTCTCACCTCTGTGGCAGTTTTGACTATCCTGTTAAATATCTTTTTAAGAATCCACCTCTGTCTGTAACCTGAGGACAGGAAACTAACCTTGGGAGACAGAGGAAAGTCAAAGCATGAATGGTGGGTGGAAGGGAGAAAGGGGAACATCCTGAAAGCCCTGAGAATGAAGGAGAACTAATGTAAATACTGTTTCACAGACACCTATCAACTTTTATGACTTGCTACAGAACAATATATGAAAGGCAAACCAGTGTTGATCCATGTGGTATCACTTGTACACAGTTTAACAAATAATCTTAATTTTCTCTGCATTTTGACCCTTCCCCAGCCCTGCAGCCACCTTCAGTATTTCTGCACTCTCCTTCATTACAGTCCCCAACAATAACAGGTAAAATGTTGTTTTGTGTGTACTGGTAATGATCTTGGACAACCCAGAGTAACCAGTCCTTCAAAACTGCCAGAGTTACTCAAAGCTTAGGGATGTTACAGATCAGCACGTAAAGCCTGACTTGCAGCTTTATCAATCTTTTACAAAGGCTAAAATTTTAACAAAATCTGTGTGATTGTGTAATATTTATATAGAGACAATAAGAAAACAGAACTTTTTTCTTTTTGTGAAGGAAGGTGTTGTAGGTTGTTTTGCAAGGCCTAAATATTTCTAAAAGTCACGTATTTCTCCTTATTAGAGTATCTCAAGATAGGTTTTTTGTAAGTCTTTCATTAAGCTATCACATATTTCCTAAGTGTAAATGAGGAATCATTATTTGTGCTTTGCTAAGTCAGTAAAACAGTGAAGAGTTACAACAAACTGTCCTTGATGTATGAATGTTTCATGTTTCACACTGAACCAAATTACATTACCCAGGGAATGTGGAAAAAGGCTCCATTCAAAATATCTCCAGCATGAACGGAAACAAGCTGCTCCTTTTACGATCCTGAAGCAACCTGAACTGAACTGGCCTTGCAGGCACAATCTCACAGCTGCACAGCACAGCTGATGAGCTGGCTGGTGGCATCTCGCTTGTAGGAGAGATTGGTGCTCCTGAACCACGTGTCCCAGAGGGCTCTGAGATCTGGCCATTATCCTTTCTGACCGCAGCAGGGTGGCTGTCATGCAGCTGGTGCACCACGGAATTAGGACTTTGCCTTTTGGACTGGGAGAGACACCTGGCTTTCATTCAGTGGTGAGCCCCTATCTTCCCCATCTATCTAATCTCCTGAAAGAAATCACCTTCCCAAGATGCTGTCAGTAACTTCAGAGTGGATACAAAAAATGTATTTGGCCCCTGCACCCTACACTCACAGGGACATTCTCAGTGACTGCAACTGAGTGACTGCATGGAGTTTCTCTGCTAGATGTTTCTTCTCCATGTTCCATTAGAAACTGTATACTCATTTCTCTCTATAATTTAATTTTCTCTGGATGTAATTGAGGCTTATGGAAATTGTTATGACATACTAATGGCTTGAATAGAACTGAAACTGAAGAGTATCTTAAAAAGGAAATGGAAGGCTGCTAATGAAAGGTCTCAATAGAGACAGCATGGAGAGAGGCGAGCCTGACTTCCACCAGTATAACTCTGAGCTGAGCTGGTTACTCTCAAATATAACATTTAAACCTTTGGCCATCTGCAAATAGAGTATATATCTATGCTCTCCCTTACAATTCCTGAGCTGGACTGACGGTAGGAGGAAATACTTCAATATATTCATTTTCTTCAACATTCTGAACTTTTTCTGTCACAATACGCTTGGACCATTTGGAATTTTAATGTCTGGAAACTATGCCTTTTAGAAGTGGCAAAGAATTTGGGGAATTAATTCCTACTAGAGCAGGTGAGAATACAGTACCCTTGGGAAAGCTAATGTGTAACAGTTCTTTGCCTTTGGGCTCATCTCTTCATAAGAAACGCAGCTGATAACTATCTTAACATTTTATTATACAGTAGCTAGTCCCAGAAATTCTTATTTCTATGTTTCATATTGCTACTGAACTGAGCAAGGATCAAATATAATCACTTTTAAAGGAGCTGCAGCCGTTTTACTTTCACAGTATTTTATCTTTGCTTTGTCTTTCTCATCTCCCACTAAAACCCTGGTATTGTTGGGTTTTAACGTCATCAAGTTTCAGCTAAGTTAAACCCCATGTTCCACTGCAAATAAATATTTTCTTCAATGACCTCAAATTTTTATAATGATTTGGCCATCAGAAGAGGGGGACAGGAAGGAAACCGGTATTCATCTAGATTTATAAAGGAGATGATACAGTATTCTTGACACCCTTCTCTCTTTAAAAAATTCTCAGCAGAAAAATTATCTTTCCTTTGACTTTTACAAGCTTTGACTAAAGCCCCAGATGAGCAGCAAATATGTGCTGTGTATTTCATTATTTTCTAATCCAAGTCTTGTTGGAATCAAAAAACTTTCTGCCTCTCCTTACAATAACTTTTATAGGAAAGGAAAAGTTCTCTCTCTTACACTTCAAAGCTTTAGTTTACCTGTCCACACAATTTCTCAGCAGCCTTCAGTCCCTCAATACAGTTGATAATGCTGGCATTGACCCCATGAAGAAGGAGGACTTGACAGCTGCCAGAACACTTAGGAAATACAGAGGGAAGACAAAGATAAAACACAGCAAGCAGAAATAGTCACCGGAGGAGCAATAGTAGTTTTACAGAGTAGCTATAGTTCTCCTACTGGAAGAATTCCCTTCGAAGCTGAAGGAAGCCATGTGTGTTCACCTGATGGAAGAGGGAGAAAATGCCTCCAGTGTCCCAGAGTTCTCTGAATCAACAACTGAATTTTTGTGACCATTATGGGGCCATTGCTCACAATGAAATTGTAATGGAGCTCTATACTTCAGATTAGAGCACTCTCAGGTAAACACCCATCAAGAGGGGCTTTTCTGCTTGTGTCCTTAGTTAAGCTATTTCCCCTTTAAGAGCTGACAATACATGGAAAATCCATTTGTTTTCAAATGCATGCAGAGGAAACCAGCATTTTACTTCCAAAAAGTTCTATTAGCATATAGGTAGGGAAATAGTTTAAAATAGAGCAAAAGAACAACAGATAAGAGCTTTGGGATTTGTGTGTGTGTAAGTTTTTTATTTATTTTAGTTTTATTAATACCAATAATCACTTATATAGGAAGAGCTGGGGTTTTGTGACTGGGTTTGGGGTTTTTTTTTTTAGGAAGCCTTACAGAAACTTGCTTTACAAAATGTTGGTTTCTGTTTAAGGATTATCCCAGTAAAGAAAGAAAAGCATGTCTCATACCTGCTAAGATAAAGAGAAATTAATACTTTAATAATCACACCACATTCCACCTAAAGTGTTTCAGTGAAATAGTTACTTTCATTTTTACATTACTCAGGGAGTAACTTTTTCTTCATACTACCAAACCAAGAGTGAGCATTTCTTAGCTTTCTTGGTTAAAAATATGTTTCAGCAATAAAAGGAGGGAAGTGAAACCTCAGGATACTGATATCCCTAGGAGTTTCTGAGCACATATGCATAGGGTTTTCAATTTCTTTTAAATTTGAAAACCAAAGGAATTTTCTCTTTGAGCAGCTGTCTCTGCCATAGCTGTAGAGGCAAGACATGGTAGTAATGATTAATAATAATTTCAAATTATTAAGGCTATTCAGATTTTTCCCTTTGGGATGAAGTGTTCCCATGTGGCACAGGTTTGTCATTAACCCAGGTGTAAGAACTTTAGCAAATGCTTCATTGCTTCTGCTCCAAACAAATCCCACTGAACCACACACAGGGCTGTAGGCTATAAATCCCCCAGCAGATGTAGCTAGCTGGTTTCTCAGAAATTAGCCATTCTAGATAGGTTGATATGAGGGCTTTTCTTTGCTTGACTGCTGTGAAATTGCTACTGATTAACTGCTAACCTTAATTCCATAAGGAGAGTAATGCTGGAAAGTTATTTCAGAGTTATACTTGGCTATGTTGCTGCTGTTACAGTTCTGGTAAGTGTACCTGGACTTGTTTAACGTGTTTAGCTGTTTTTGTGCCTACAGGTAGTTAACAAGATCTGTTTAAGGCCTGTTTTGCTACAGACGTGAATTTTCCTTACTATAGTGACTTCAGAGTACCTGTATCACCTTAAACACAGTTTTGGGGAAAATCTTTTAAAGAGGTGTTTTAGTGGTAATTTCTTGGGGTGGGGGTAGAAGCCTTTTGAGTCTTCTAAAGTTCTGGACCTTTTTCTACTATTTGAAATAACTGAGACATATGGATTATGAGGTCTGCAGAACATTTTGTGTATGAGCACAATGGAAGTTATGTTTGTTGTATTAGTTTGGGACAGAAAAGGATTTTTTGTTTCTTTTGTAAATCCCACGCTACCTCCATGTGCTGTTACTAAGCTTTATTTCTGATTTGTGCTAGCCAAGACCAAGATGATTCAACAAAGTATTTCTGTGATGCAAAGTATTCTTTATACAATAAGTAGTAGGTTTTAAAAGTTTGTCTGAAACAAAGCTAAAGGCTGGCTGATTGTGACAGATTAGCTGAATCTGCAGATAGATCATACAGCAGAGTGATACAAGATAAAGTGACCATAAATTATGGCATTTTTTATCTGCCTATGGTTTATTACTGCAGCATTAGCTTTGTTACAGGTTGAACCAGAATTTGCATATGTGTTTCAGTGACTCTATTTACAAGACTTAAAAGTCAACATATTAGTTTTTTGCAGTACTAGAATAAAAACTTCAAAAGGCAATACTCTGTTTTATGAGCAATTTTAGCCTGGTCCTTGCTTTCAACCAACTTCTATATTACGGGCAGAGGTTACATCACGAGTTGTAATATAGCACAATTACAGGACTGAATTTTACAATCTTCATTTTCAGTGCTGCTGTGAGAGCATTTAAAAACATTCAAAGTCAGTTTCATGTAAGAACATGTGATCACAAAGCATTTGTAAAAGAGTTGATTCTAGGAGTATGTGAACAGATCATTGCATCAAATCCTCATGCATCCGAAGTACGCTTGCAGTTTTGTTTATGAAGTTCTGTTCCTTCTTTTTAGTCTGGCTAACTCTAGTATCAATTGTCACTTTCTTCATGTTAATCAATTCAAAACAGAACTATCTGCCTCCAAACTTCTTCTGTGTAAACAGAAATGTCTGTGATCTCTGATGACCCAAACAATTTATTTGCTGTCATTATAATGGTCTGCTCAGAATAATCAGAGTAAAAGAAGGCTTGTTGCCCTCAAGCTTCCCAAACTGTCTGCAGGAGACACAGGGCGCAGTTAACAGTAATCTCTGAAAGAGCACTGTAAAGTAGGAAAAGAGAAAGTAAATGCAGTTTAAAAGCTGTCACAAGTGATTCTCTGAAGTGCTTATGGATGCTGACAGTGTAATAACATCAACTGCCTCTTGGAGAAAATGGAGTCGATCAGCTTATTTTTTAAAATAATACTGTGCATACTAAAAAGGTACAAGCTTACAGCTAAATTAGAAAACTATTGGCTGCATAGTTGTTTAATATGTGACAACTTGTAGGATGCATAGCAACAGATTATATTCTCTGTATATAACTTCTGTTAAGAAAAGGAACTTAACTGATTCCCGTTTCTACGATACAAGCAGTGAAGCACATTAATTTCATCATGCTAAGGAAGCAGTGTCTGAAGCAGAATTTCCAAGAGCAGCCTGCCAAATGGGGGCAAAGTAAAAGAATTAAAATGAACTGTTTACAAAACAGCAGTCAGTTTTGATGCAAGGAAGAGTAGGATGTTGTCCTGGTTTCAGCTGGGATAGAGTTAATTTTCTTCTTATAGCTGGGACAGTGCTGTGGTTTGGAGTTAGTATAAGAACAATGTTGACAACACACTAAAGTTTTCAGTTGTTGCTAAGCAGTGTTTATCCTAAGTCAAGGACTTCTCAGTTACTCAGGCCCTGCCAGCAACAAAGCTGGAGGGGACACAGCCAGGACAGCTGACCTGAACTAGCCAAAGGGATTTTCCATACCGTAGAACATCAAGCTGAGTATATAATCTAGGAGGAGTTGGGTGGGAGCTGCTGGCCACTGCTGGGGGACTGGCTGGGCATTGGTCAGTGGGGTCTGAGCAATCCTATTGTGCATCTTTCCGCCCCCCCCCCCCCCCCCTTCCTTTTGGATTTTATTCCTCTCCCCTTCTCTCTCCCTCTAATTACAGTTGTTCTTGTTATTTTATTTTAATTATTAAATTTTCTTATCTCATCTGTCAAGCTTTACCCTTTTCCCGGTTCTCCTCCCCATCCCGCTGGTGGTGGCAGTGGGGATGGTGAGCAAATGGGGGTGTGGTACTTAGTTTCCAGCTGGGGTTAAAGCACAACAGACACTCATGAAGACTTTGGGAAGAGGAGAAAGAGCAGACTGTGCAATGACTTACAAAGAAGCAAGGGCTGTGAAGGCCCTCTGCCTGTCGTGTGCTGCTGAGTAATCTAGTGATTCTCAGCCTTTCTTCTAGGAATGGAAACTAGGTGATGTGTGTGATTACGGTCTCGTTTTGGAGTAGATGGAGGAACCATGCCATGTTTCCTTGGTCTGTTTGGATAAAGAAGCCATTTCACCATTTCTTGCTGAGAATGTGAATTAGATGCTGGATGAGCAGAGATACACAGAAATATAACTCAGCTTTTGTTAGTTACTTTAACTCTGTTGCTTACAGTGTTCAGAGCTTAAACAATACTCTAAAATCTCAGCTGAGAGCCTGATGAAGTTCATCATTCTCATAGTCTTCTGAGTCCTAGATAAAAGAAGAGCTGTGAATTTACGGGAAAAGAAGAATAAATCACAGGTTGCGTGTGAATGCATGTTGTAAATCCCCTTCATTAACACTTATTCAGGTATTCTGGCCAAGAGCTTGATAGAATACAAAGAAAGGAATTGGAAACCTATAAGGTGATAGTAGGTAGTAGTTTCTTTCCAGTCTGAAAAGACTTTTCAATATATAGTGATGATGCATTTGTCTCAAGCAATCAGTTTTCTTGTTGGTTTTGCAGAGGAATATCAGACTGATTCCAGTGTATGATTACAAGTAACCTGGAGGGGAGAGTTTCTCCAAGGAATTATTTAATGTCATGTCTAAAGTTAAGTGTGGAATGAAGGTACACTGACAACTCTTAAACTTTGAAACTCAAAGCAAAGTATATTGGCCCAAAAGTCTTAGTTCTTGCTTCAGGAGGTATCTGGAGATATTTCATATTCTTTGAATGATTTCTTTTTGCAACATGCACGTTGTTACTTTAGAGTTATTTTTTTTTTAATGAATGCTTAAATACCTAAATACTAAACAATGCAGTGGCATTTTGAAGACCTCTGGATGCATTTGCAAAACCTACCTCCTGCTGCCTAGGTAAAATAATAGGAGCCCATGATAAACAATAAAATGGGAAAGAGCAGAGTCAGAATACTCAATAGCCTTACAATGCTATAAAGTGATTATTTTTTCTTTTAAATTTTAGGTTTCATGGGTTTGGGGAGAAAAAACTTGGCTTTTGTTTGGTTGAGGTTTATGTGTTCTTGCTGACTACTTGCCATCTGCTCAGACTAGCATGAACAATGAACTACCGGGGGGCAGGGGAGTGGGAGAGGGAAAGGAAGGTCAATAAAACACAGTTATACTGTACTCTTAGCAGCTATGACAGGAAAAGAGTTCAAGTCTCATAGGATTTTAATTTGCTCATTAAGATGAGGCATCTAAAGACACCATTTCAAAGTTCTTTTTCATGATGTTTATGAACAAGAAAGCTTATTGAGAGGAAAGACCTATTTTTCAAAACTGTCGTGTTGAAAGCTCTGCATGAAGAAGGCAAGCAATGGTGTTACCTCACTCAGCAACTCTATGAGTTTATGCACAATAGAAATGTGAGTGTTAGACATATGCAGTCATGGAAACTGCATGTGTCAGTCCAGGATGAAATTATACATTTTATGTGGAGATGAGGGAGTTTTGCATTCAAATGGAGAACAAAACACTTCTTTGATGGTACAGGATGTAGTGTTGCAAAGCATTCATGTTGACTCCTCGATATAATTGCTTTGTTGGCACAAAGTAATTGCTTTTCATTTTGTAGTTTACAGAAAATATAGTCTGGTAGTATTTTTCCTGCATATTTTTTTTATCCATAGGATTGTCAGAGAGCCTGACGTTGCAATGAGAATTGTGCTTGAAAAAGAAAGTTTGAATTAAGAACTCAAAATATTCAGGAAGGATTTGCATGGACTGAAGGCAACAATCTGCATTTAACAAAAGTACAGTGCTAGCTTGAACAGTAAAAGAACATATGGTGGTCTTCCAGGCCCCACAGAGATGCAAACATTCTATTTTAAACCAATTGCCACTTATCTGAAATAACACGTGATCTTTTGCCAGTGGGAATCAAGAGGTAGTGACTCTGTTCCTTAGCAGCAAAGTGTTAAACACCACCTCAGGTCTGCTGGGTGGGGAGAAAAGGGGCAAGCCTCCCAGGAGCTCGCCTGGGCCTGGGGTGACACTGACCCCAGACAACCCAGCCAGGTGTTCATGGGGGCATGACAGTCCTTAGAAAGGTAGTGGGAAGAGGGCTGGAAAGTGAATACTGGAAGACTTCTCCAGAAAACTGTGCTTCATTGTCAGGTCTATCCTCTTCAGAAGTAATTTGGCATGGGACAAATAGCCAAGTACTTGCTTATTTTTTTCTTCCCATTTAATATGAAAGAAAAAAAAGCATTGAGGAAGCTTGAGAATTTCAAATGGTTTGCATTGCAAGTCTTGAAATTTTTTTCCCATATCTTTTTTTTTTTTGTAGGGATGGGTGTATTTATTTTGCTTTTACCATGGAAAACACTGTGACAGCACAGGCACCTCATGGTGCTAACACTTCAGTGTGCTCAGAAGAGGATAGGGCCCGTGCTTTCAATGAGGCAGTACATACTCAGCGAGTTCCCTCCAGGGCGGCGGGGGACTCAGCAGGACAAATTAGAAGTTGAAGAGGCTGCTACACTTAATTAGCTATAGAAATTGAGTTAATTTTCATTGTGAAGGGGAAACAAACCAAACCTGTCAGCGGTCTGAGTGCATGAAATTCTGCTCCAAACAGCTGTGCATTGAGGAGGTACAAGAATCTTACCCATTTCTGGCACACAGCATTAGCAATCACTGCAGCCTCACCAAACACCACGCTATTTATTCTGTCTTTCTTCAGGCTGAGTAAAATCACTCCAAGTCATGGCTTCCCTTTATCTGACATAAGAAGAATAGCTTAGGTTTGTGAGAATAAAGTAAAAGATGTTTACAGGCCTCATTTCCCTTGAGAATAACCTGTAAACATAAAAAAATTAGTATCTATCCACTTAATTACACTAATGAATGCTATATTCAGAACTTAACACAATAGAGAAACTACAGATATGCTACATATTAAAGGGGAAGGGGATGATATCAAACTAAAATACAGTCAATTTAAGAAAATTAGTCTAAGTACTTTGGCTGTATTTTTTAATGCTACTGCCATTTTTTCTGGTATTATTATTTAGTATTATTATTGTGGTTTTGTGCATTTTCTTAGTTTAATACATTCTCATCACTCCTGCTGTTTTGTGAAAAGCTCTAGAAAACAAGAAAAAATATTGACTGACAGACCACATAGGTAGGAGAAAAATTGATGGCATTAGATTGTCCAGTCATTTGCATAAGTGAACAAAGTAAAAATTATAGACTCGTAATGTTACAATTGGTGTGGAGGAGAAAAAAAGTGTTTCAGGCAAAATTATGATTAAGTTGATGGTTCACGATCAGCATGCTTTTTTCAGCTTTGAAAGAATATTCTTATTTCAATACTATACCAGGAAGACTAGGAAAGGAGAACTGTAATTCTGAAAAAGCCTAGCAATGGCAGTTAATCTTGTCTTTCCAAGAGAACAGATATATGCAGAAAGTCTATTCCAATAGTGGATTATTTATATTAATTTTATTTCCTAATTTTGATATCCATAGAAATTATTTGTCATTCCTTTCATCTTTCCTTGTATGTGCTTGGTTTCTGCTTTTGCTTTTTCTTTATTTATTTTCTTCTTTTGGTTCTTGGTCTATAGGTACTTTTTTCATTTAGGCCACTGTATTCTTCTTGGAAGCATGTTGGTCAGGGACATATTAGAGCAGGGCTATAGATCTGAGCTTCACTGTCAAATGTTAAACTACTGTCACCTGAAAAGGATGGATGCAATTTAACATGCTGTAGTTAAAGTCTGTTCTAAAATTGGATCTTTCTTCACAACCATTCTTTATTCCATTGTCTGTGAAAACAGGTAAATCTTGCTTCTAAACTTCCTCTTGTTTAGATTTCAGCACAGATCAAATTTAATACATGCAAGCAAGTTTATGAACTTCCCACTCCTTTATTCTTCACGCTTCTCCCTTCACGTTATGCCAAAGACCATTAAAAGAGCAGTTTTCCTGAGCAACAGCAATATGTACTATATTCCAGCAAAAAGGTCAGAACACTGGGCAGTTACCAGGCCATGGTATCATGGAGGTTAAATGATCAATCATTAGTGAAACATAAGGATGTTCCTGTTGTTTAATTTCCTCATTTAGGATCTGCTCAGCAGTAAATAACCAGCCTGCTAATGATTATGAACCCTGTAAATGTAGACAGTAAGCATAATTAAAGAACAGAAATTTAATGCATCTCTATATCCTCCTGGAAGCAGAAAATTCCTTCCTTTGAAAGAGTTCTTCTCATGTCTCTGAAATGATAGCAACTATTCCTTAGGTTCTCCTGATGAATCTCTAAGCCAGTTTACAAATATCATAGGGGGAAAATATTCTAGACAATTTTGGTCAAGCCTATTGATGTAATTTAAGTATAGAAACAATTTTGAAACCCACCTGAACCTCGGGATTATTTCATGTGTTACTAAAAGTTTTTTGAATTTTGTATCTATCTCTTGGATGGGAATTAGACTGCAAAATATATCCTGAGTTATCAGATTCAGTCTCTGTGTCTGAACAGGTGTTACTCGGAGCTAGTTCCTTGCCCTGTTATCCCTTGCTGTGCTGATCTGACACCTTCTGTCACACCACAACAAATTGCTTAGGCACAAGTAAAACAATAAATGTCTTCTGTCTGGGTTTGGTTACAGTCCCATTACACTAAATGGATGTGGGATTTGAGTATCTTTGATCTGATGTAAACCCATATTGGAAAAGACTAGTTGATCTGAGGTTAGAGAGGAGAGCTATAAGGTAATCAGCTGGTGAAAGGGGAAGGTCAGACAGGAGAATGTTAACAGAGGAGCACTTCAGTAACTGGTTTGGGATCAGTCTGCCTAATGCCATGAAGAATGGTGTTACAAAACACACTATAAAAAAAAAAAAAGCAAGCATGTTTAGGTGCTGTCAACAAATATTATTTCACTTAGAAAAAGGCAGAAGCCCTTTGACAGCTTACAAGAATAATGGAGACAGAAAAGCAGAAAGGTATCTTAGAAAGAACTGGATTAGTTTCTGACAGAGCCAGTATCTGATTTTGAGGGACTGGACCGTGGTCTTTGCTCCTGCCAGAGGGCTGTTTCAAAAGCTCACTTACATCCATCTTTGAATTTCTAGTCAGTTTTACATCAGTTTAAAAAATTTGGTCTGATGCAAAAAAGTCTGATAAATACTTCTTATTCCCTCCCTGGCATTTTTTTCTCCCAATCATTTAAAGGAAGTAATCCCCTTCTTTTTTGTCCTCATTTTTGATGGTCTGAGAGTCCTCTGTTTATTTTCAGGATCATCTTGTACATTTCTGTGGCTGTTGAAAGTTCACTCTGTCCTTTACTGATTGTAGGCAACCAAAAGCTATTGCAGTAAATGAGGTTTGCACCAGTGGAGGGTACTTTAATATCTCCCCTATTTCTGCTGAGATATCTCAGCTGATATATTCTAGGATAACATTTGCTTTTCTCACAGCTGTACTGCATGGAAGGCTCATAACCATCATCTGATCAGCTAGCACATGTGGATCCTCTTTCTCCAGAGATCACTAAAATGCTGAGAAATAGCCTAAGTAGAACACTGTAGCAGCCCTAGGATTTTATGATAAGTATGTGATAGGTATAGCTAGGGAATGGAGCAAATTTTATTAAGACAATTTCTATGGAAATATAAACATTAATGGAAACACTATGGAATGCAGTTTCGAACCATATGCCCCAGGGTTTTTTAATTCTTTTTATCTGATAATTATTTCTAGATATTATTATATTGCTAGGCATTATTGAAGATATTGTAAATGATTCTTAGTTGGTTTGTTGTTTTTTTTAAAGGCAGGGGAATAAAATAGCTAAGCAATACTAACTTTCCTTCAGCAGTGCTTCAAATCATGCCAAAATACCTTGTTTGGAAGGCCAGAACAGTATGTGAACAGGGTGAAAGTGAAACTGCCTCCAGCTGCATGGAGTGAAGCCAAAGGACACCGATTTTACAAGTCTTGATAAATGGCACCACATCATGTTCATCTCTCCTGGTTAACTGAAGTCAGGGAATCAGTAGTATCCCTTTATTACATACATTCATGATGTTAGTGATAAGCTACATCTTTGTCAGTCTGTAACTGTAGTTCTGGAATACCTCCATTTCAAAAGGAATCCACAAAAAGCTGAAGAAATGAGTGCCACTTTTCCCTGTGAGCAAGTGAAAATGGAAGAAAAACATAGAGGTTGAGATGGTCCTACAGGAGTAGGACCTTCTGCCTGTGGTCCCTGAAGGATCTCTTGGCTATTTGGAAACTTCTCTTCATTCACTGTAGGGTTAGAAGCAGAGGCTCTGTCTAAGCGGCCACCTAAGTGGCCAAAACCTCCAGCCCAATGAAGTCAAATTCATCCTCTTAAGAAAAGATGCCAAGACCATTCTTGCTGTGTTCAGCACAGATTCCCAGAGAGGCTGTGTGCAACCTGCATGCAAGGCAGAAGGAATTTGGAAAGATTTGTGTGGATAACCATGGTTAATTACATGGCAGACAGGTGACAACACTGAGAGCTTCTTCCTCTCTTTCCCTTCCATATCCATTATTCCCTTTAATAGGATAATAATGTATTCAGGATTCCTTGCTTGCCACAGCTGGCAGAAAGCATTCTAAATGATTAGGAAAAAATGGATAATCTCCCTAACTCTCGAAAAGTTTATAGATAGCACTGCTTTCATCAGATGTGGAATATGGTGATATTTTTGTTTGGTCTTTTTTTTCCTCCTTTGCTTTACATTAAGTTTTTGAGCCTTCTGTTCTTCTAGTTCTTTTATTTCTCTAGCCTCAGAACTCGAGTAAGTGGAGATGACTGATAACTTATTGGCTGATGGTTTCCTTAGGTATGTTACATCATTTAAATAGTTTTAATAGACGCTTTACTGTAAAAGAATCAATAGCATGTTCAAGTTTTAGGAGTAGAAAAGCTGGACTATAACAGTTCTATTTTGGCATTTCATAGTGTTCAAATAGATGAAACCATATTGAAAATACTACCAGAGCACAGACAGTCTGCAACAATGAGCCGATAGGAATCACTGGGAAATTGCTTTATTGATAGACCTCTTTAACAACAGCTCAAATTGAGAAGAAAATGTTTTCAAAATTTGTCTACAGTAGAACAGGAAAAATGTTTCTTTTGTAAAAGGTATCTTCTACTTCATAATTAGAAAAAATGGCATAAGGGGTTCAATGAAATGATACAATCAAGATCATCAAATGACATGTGTAATCAGAAATTAGAAGCCAGCATAATGTAGCCAGGGCATGTATTTAACAGAAGCGAATGGGAAAAGATCTGTGAATTAACAGTTAATAAATGAAAGAATATTCTTCTCTTCTTCCAAGAAAAATAAATGTAAATATCTTCATAAATTGTATCTATGAACAATTTACCTTATTTGACCACATTCAGCACTTTTTGAACTGTCTTCAGCCATACTACATTATGGTAATTTCTCACATACTCTTGTTATTAAAAACTTAGAGTAAGACGCCTGAGACTCCTTTCAATTCTATAATATTTTTATTTTTCTGGTTTGTCTACAACTTTGGAATTTCTCAATGCTCAAGTGTTCACAATGGATTGCTTCCTCTTCTGACTTCATTGCTTAAGTCCAGGGCTTAGGCTTATGATCAGTTTAGGAATAGTGACAAAGACATGACGAAAACAGTGGTATATTTAAATGATCTTCTCTATAAATAAAAATAAATACCTACAATCAGGGTCAATGACATACATTTTACTTTTGAACTTTATACAAAGTGACAGACCACTACCTGTTCCATACAGAAATAGAAGAACCACCCCTAAGATGACTTATAGTATTGAAAGCCCCACAAAATGCAAAAAGACAGTGAGGAACCTTCTTAATGATATTCTGGAATCTCTTAACTACTTTAGCCACTTAAAAAAAACCACCTGGATTTTATTCCATTTATTGTTGTGCACCATCTAGTTCTGGGTGAATTTGATATTACAAGACACAGATATGATAAAATTGCATCAAATTGCAGAAATCCATGTAAGAGTATTAAGAATTTGCATCCTGAGAAGTTTGTCTCCCTCCTTGAACAGCACCCTCAAATGTCTTCAGACTACAACAGAACATGCTGACAAAAACTTTTCCGAAGTTGTCATAGGCTTTCTGGTTTAAAATCTTTACTTTAGTTTAACATACATAATATCTTCACCACTTCCTCCTGAAAAATTTTAGCCAAGATGCAAGAAGAAGGGCAAAGAACAGGTCATTGTTGTCAGTCACATATTAAAATAGAATGATGTCTCAGCCTCTTTTTAAATTATTTTATAACACAAGCAAAGGCAGAAGTAATTATACATGTGTATCCAGTCTTTAAGATATTTTTTTTCCAGATCCTGTTAGGATGGTAATTGCATTTTAACCTTGTTACTGTCCTTGTATTGTAATCATCATACCTCTTTTTGCTCACAGAGCAAGGGTTGAACATCTGTAAAAAATCTAATTCTACAGTTTTGGCATATGGCTTACAGTGCAAAGCTAGCAATGACTGTCTGATATTCTTCAGAGCCTGGTGCAATTCCTGTTAACACATTACAGCTTTATAATAATTGCCTCACTAGCTATATGCATTTAAGCATCTGCTGTTACAGGGCTCAGGAATACATCCGTAGTGACTTTCAAACAGGGAGAAGAGGATCAGCACCACCTGTGTTATGCTTATGACCCAAAGATCAGGCAACAGAATTTCATAAGCAGGCAGAGGACTCTTTCTGTTAACCAATCCCCATGGACAAGTGGAAAACAAGTGGTTCCTTAATCTTACTGAGGACAGGGTTTATACTGTGACAGGTAATAACATTTGTCCCTTCTCTTCACATCCTTTCATTTATAAAGGCCAATTAAACCCAGATTTATATATTACAAAAACTTCAACGCTAATAAACCATTAAAAAGCAAAAAGAACAAAAAATCCCAAAACACAGTGTCTCCTCCACACCTGGATTAGTGTGACAAGTAGTGTGACTGTGCTGTAGTGTGTATCTTCCTTCTTGGTGGAGCTGAAGAGTAAAGGGTTGTGATCACAACACACAGCAGAAAAAGTAATTAGGATATCTTGTGAAGGAGGAGGTGTCAGAAGTTCCGTGGCACGTTTCCCCATCAGTTGGCATCTATGTTCTTTCTGGGGTAGGTCTGGTTTGATGACTTCTTGCAGTCCTGAATTGCATAGTTTTGGCCTGAAAAGTTAGATAATTTATTTTCTTAGCCAAATAAAAACATAAACCTACCTGATTGGGAAAGACTCTTTGCCAGCAGGAGAGAGAGAGAGAGAGGGAAAGAAAAAGAATAATAAAAAAAAAAAAGACGTGGGAGAGCTACAACATACAGTTCTACCCCAGGAACCCACAAGCTGGATCGTACAGTAAAATTGTACTGGAAAATAAAATAAAAACCAAAACACAACACACTTTGGGGCTTGCATGTGTAAGTATATTATGGGTTTTTAGTAACCCAGCATGTCCACTATCCTGAGGAACTTCCTAGTTAATTTCTACAATGCTGACAATGGGGGGAAAAGTGAATTTGATGAACTAGAATAATGATGAAGTTGTATGAGCTGAGCAAAGCTGTGTGGGTGACAGCAGCAGCAGGAGCCCACAGGCTGCTAGGGAGTCCATAGAGGCAAGAACTTGGAAGGCCGCTCTCCTTATCCTCACCATGTTGAGAACTGCTAACTAATGGTGAATAATGCCAATGTTCTTCACCTAACAATTTTCCAGGAAAAAAAGTCATTTTCAATTCAAACAGTATTCTGTGTTCAACTCATTGCTTGTGATTTCTTCCAGCCTGGGGATCTCCATTAGCAATTCTGTTTATACAGTTTGGTTTATTAAATATATGCACTGAGGGAAATTATTTTATTTGCAGACTAGACTCAAGGCACTGTAGACTGATGTCCTTTTTTAAACTCTGTGTGTAAAAATGAGGTTTCTTTATTTTATGAGCAAGAAAGTCCCATAATTGTCAGATTACATGTTCATAACTTTAATTTCTGAGGTGTCTTTTTTCAAAACATAATAGACTTAGCATCCCTTTGAAACCCATTAGGAGGCTTTTCCATACACCAAAAGGTTACCTTAAACACTGTACATTTAATGAGGTTTTTATACAAGCATCTGTAACACTGAAGTATTAACAGCTAGAGTCTGCTGAGTTACAGTTGAGTAAGAATGGGGACACTGCTGTCAGTAGCCCTAGCAAACTCTAAAGCAGAATTTAGTCATGTGTGGCTGATGCATGCATTCTGTTTTCCTGCAATCTGTTCCCCTATATTTGATTAACCTTTTTAGTTGGAAGTCTCTGCCCAAGTGAACCATTTAGTTCTTCTTTGGAATGAGAGGAATGCAGATATGCAGAGTATCAGTCAACCAGCAAGGAGTTCTGCCAAACAGTGATGATCTGCAGCTACAGCTGATTAAATTTATTCATTTAAAACAAGAATTTGACAGGGAAATGTGTTTTTGCTGAGGAAAATATGTGTTTCAATGGCTAGAAAAGTTATCTACACCACCAAGATTTGTAGTGGAAAATGTTGGTATAGTATTTCATCACAGATAATGTTTAAATGTTCACATTTCCTCTTTTCTTCTGTTCATCAGACCTCTCAATCAGGCTACATTTCTCATGACACATTGTAACTGGAGCACTGATTAAGTACTTTGATGACACACCAAGGATGGATCCCACTGTGTATCCTATGAAAAGCAATATGAAAAGGCAATGTGGTGGCATTTCCTAATGGATAGTTCTGGTTTTCAACTGGAATTTTTAACAAAAATTTGTCTGTCTTCTGGGTTCAGCTATAAAGAGATACTTTATATCTGAGAATGCCTGCACCACACCCATCAGGTCTAGGAGGTATTAAAAAACTAGATCTTCTAGTTAGGATGCATGCCTCCAGAGAGGTTTGCTAATAGGTCCCAGTATGATTCACTTTAGAAAGTTTAACAAAATAAAATTAAGCTACTGATGTTTCTCAGCATCTCTATTAGCTGCTAGGAGATCTAACCATTTTTTTATTAAAAAGCATGATTGGGTTATAAGAGCTATTTGTAGAGCACTGGGATATCAAAGGGAGAAAGTAGAGAAAGTAGTTACACTGAGCACATACAACTGTATTGTATTTTTCACAGTCTCTTATGTTCTTTGCTACCACCTAGCAGACTGTTCTCTTTCCAAGGCCATCTCCATTGTTTCATTCTTTGTATGTGTGGTGAATAAACCCTAAGTTCTTTAAAGTGTGTCTCTGACCCTAAGCTGTTCCTATTTCCACTTCTTTCTCTCATTTCCCTGTGCACAAGCAACCAGGATGTGCTAAAAGCCAAATCTTGTCCTCACTTCAGCTTGCATGAAGGATTCCAGATATAGCACAACAGTGCTTCAGCAAGGGATATATGAGGATTTCTTTGTCCTTGCTCCCTTTAGAGCTGTGCTGGTGACTCGATTTAATGACACTTCCTAGGAGCACCCATGTTTTTGGAGGGAGAACGTCATCCACTCGGTGCATCTACAGGATGCTTCTCCTTGTGCATCTGCATAATGAGTCCTTGCTACTGTACCACCACAGAGGATACCTGCAGATGTGTCTTGGCAAATATCCCCGCCAAAACCCCTGATAAATGTTTCCATTTCAATTGTACTTGTCTAGGAAGGGATCTAAGCTATTTTAAAGGCATTTAAATTACAGTAATTTTACACTGGTTTGGGTTCTGTACTCTAAGGACAGCAACTATGCCCATCTGGGAATTTTCTGACAGCGTGGCATTTCACTGGGGTACACAATCTCTTAAAAACCTATCTTTTTGTAGCACCAGTTTTCACAAATCTTTTTAGGACAGCTTACTCTTCTCCACAATAAACTGACAGGGCACCTCAAAACAGAAGCACAGATTGTTTTGATTGGAAAAGACCTGTAAGATCATTGAATGTAACCATTAACTTAACACTACCACATCCACCACTAAACCACATCCCTAACTGCCACATCAATACCTGGAGGCCAGGCACCTCCACAATGTGGGAAGTGCATGGTCACCACCTGCTTTGCCTGAATTAGTGACCAGATGAGCCTTGCTCTTTCATGGCCCAGGTGAGCCTGTACCCAGCAGTGGCTTGGCTGCACAGGGGTGATCTTCCCACATCCCCACCTCTGAGGGCTTTCAGCTGCTGGGCCAGAGAGAGCGAACAGCTGTGGACACTTCCTAGGACATGACAGGCAAACATCCTTATTGCTGGTCTGCAACAATTACCTAATGCTACAGGTATTTCACTTTGTATAAATAGCCAAAATAACTGCTGGATCCGGAACTTTCTTCAGGTTTCCTATAACCTGAAGACTGTCTTCACCTTCAGGCTCTTTGGGAGCAGAGTAAAATGTTTCTCATTCCTACATCTTTTGAAGAAATATACGAAAAAAACTTTATCATCCCAATTCAGAAATATGGGGGGGGGGGGAGGGGATGTTTTTTGGGTTTTTTTTGTTGGGGGTTTTGTTGTTGTTGCTCTTGTAATTTCTCGTGTTTCATGGGATGAACAGTCGTTTCCTGCCTAGTCTTGTCAGATCTTACAGAGCTCATTTCCAATAGGACTAACCAAACCATGGCCTGAGAATCTGGTCTTCTATCAGAAATACATCACTATTTTGATATTTGAAAAAGGGAAAAATATTGCTGAAGAGAACAGCCCCCCTTTATTGCATCCATTTATGGCTGGGAAAGTATCTTTTTTTTTTGTGACATAAATTATATGTAATATTCCTCCTTATACACAAACGGTGAGAAAATATCCTCAGGCAAGTTTTTTTCCAAAATAATCAGCTCAGGCATTCCCCACCTGGAAAAACACTGTTGTGGCACTGCAGCTTGAAACAGTGAGTGGTGGAATATGACTGATGTGAGCCAGTGTACCAGAAAATGTTTTTGTTTCAGGCATTATACCTGGTTTCAAATCCAATCCCAGCTTTAGTGGTTTAGTTACTCAAGGGCAGACATCAAACACCTGCTCTGTCCACTCTCCTTCACTGCCAACACCATTAATTTTCCAAATGAGTCAGCACATCTCTATTTATTCTTTAATTGATTGGTAATACTGAGCTCTAATTGAGATCGTAAAATGAAAGTTGCAGATTTAATTGTCTGCTCAGAGTTCAGAGCACTTCAGCAATCAGAGTGATCAGTCTTATAAATGGTATAAGCAAATGCAAAACATCAAAGATAAAAATCAAATTCACAGTACTGCAACATGAGCTGATTTGTGCTTACTTCTTATTCAGGCTGTAATACAGGCAAGAGCAAAATGTACCTGGAAGAAGAAAACAAACAAAACAAAAAAAGTCAAGGTAAAAACAAAATCTTTCCAACTTTTATTTCAGAGGTGGCAAATCATTCTGAAGACAGCAGAAGATTAAACACTGCCACAGTACAACCCATGACTGACATCCTGAAACCAAGTTAGAATTGATTTCCAGACTCCAACACAGGAATATGTGGATATAATTCGGTGGAAATTTTGTAGAAATATGTGTTCAGCAAGAGGCAAGCCGTGTGGAGAACGAGCCTTCGTTAGCCCTTGTGCTAGCATAAACAGTTGTTTCAGAGTTCCACTTGCTCTTGAGGACAGCAGTAAACGGATGAACCACTTTGTCTTCATTCAAGCCAATAGTAAAACTGTGGAAGCAATCCAAACATTAAGAAAATAAGGTAACAAGAAAGTTTTTAACTTCCCTTTCATAAGACAGTATGTAACATCACCTGTTCTGCCACACCAGTTTTGGCTGGTGGGAAGGACAAATGTGCAGTCAGGGCTTGTGGAACCCTGTGAAGGAGGGAATACCCAGTTCCCCAGTCTTCTGAAATGACAGACACCACCTGAAACACCTGATTTTTGTCATGCTCCAGCCTGGATTTGAATCTCCTCAGATATGGACAAGAAGACTTTCCCCTTTAACAAAACTATTTCATTCTTCTTGCCCTTGACCCACCCTATTTCTGCTTTTTTTTTTAATGTTTTCTCTGCCCTGTGGCTCTCAGGCCCTCCAGTCCTTCTCATCCTCCTTGCAATTTTTTCCTTTGTCCCTACATATCCTTTATGCTATGTGAGAGGGTTTTTTTGCACACATTTTTCATGTCGTATCAAGTGCTTCCACAACCCGAACCAAATCCCACTCTTCACTAGCAATCAGGACCTGCTGACAGTGAAAGAAAGATTCCTTTTGACTTCGTATCTTTTGTGAAGTACACTCAAAAATACTGAGCAAAGCAGCATCCTGTAGGATTTCAAACAGAGCTGCAACACTACATTCAAGGACAGCATGCCTGAAGGACCTGTTAGAGCATTTTTGTGTAACAAATATATTACATGCACTTAATATCTCTACAGATCTCTACAGTTTAAATTCACAAGACAGTCTAAATGTTTCAATTTTATAAAAATGTATACTGTCTTTGATAATTTTACTAAATTTTGCCAGGTGAGCCAGCACAATTTGCTGATGCAGAACACATGAGAGATACTGCTGTACAAGCTACAAAAGCGCACGCTTCCAGCTAAACACAAGTGTGAAATATCCTTACAGTGCATGAAGTGGGCGTGTGGGGTCATGCCTTGCATGGTGGAGCCCATAGTCTCTACAGCCCACGGAGAGCCCACACTGGAGCAGAAGAAAAGTGTGAGGAGGAAGAAGCAGAAGACAGGAACGAACCATTATGTCCTGATGGACCACCATCCTGCTCTGCCCCTTGCCTCTGTGAAGGGGCTGGATGTGACCTGCAGTGACAGCAAGGGGGGAAGGAGAGGCACCTGGAGTGAAGGAGTGGAGCTGAGCTTGGGAGAGGAGGAGATGATGGTTTCATATCTATCTTTTTGTTTCCCACTACTCAAATCAGTAATCAAATACTTATTTTAGTTGGCAATAGATTAAACTAACTTTCTCCAAATCAAGACCTTTTTTACCCGTTGTGTTACTTGGTGAAGAATCTCCCTGTCTTTATCTTGCTCCTGTATTTTTTTCTTATTTTCTCCCCCGCTGTGAGCGAGTGGCTTGGGTTCTAGCCAGGGTCAACCCATCACAGTAATATATTTAAGTCATTCAAAATTAAAGCATATTATTGAATGGCTGAGTGTACAAATGGAGGATGAAATTTAGGATTAGTAGTATTAATTAATGGTCACAGCAAAAAGACAAAAAAGTCCTAAAAACAATTTCAGAACTGGTCGCTCCTGGAGGAGCTGTTCAGTATTCTATCCAAAGTAATAACTAACAAATACAAATTTTTTTATAGCATATTCTGATGATTTATGACTATTGCAAAGAAAGTTGTGTTACACAAACAGCTTGACTGTCCCAAATTATGACAATATTTTGGAATACAAATACATTTTACAGGGTGGAAGTTCCAAAATTAAATTAAGTTCAGGATTCCTACAAGGGAGTTTTCTAAACAAGGACAGCATTAGCCATGTTTCTGGTATGAGGACACCCTTGTCTGTGTCCAGTGAGGCCTGTTTCCTATCTGGGCCAGACTATACGGTGAAATTGTCTCTCCTGAACTGCATTGATAGCAGTGATTTTTATGATTCACAATGCATAGCTTGGTCAGAGCAAAAACACACCACAGAATATAATGCTTCAGGGAGTGTGGCTGACAAGGGGAAAGGGACCTGAGCTACAACTAAATCAGCAATGAACTAGAGAAAATTGTCTATGAATATTTTTTTAAGCCAATTTTAATATAAATGTATTCTTTTGTTTCATTGAAAAGACTGTTTTGCTTCAGGTTGGACCAGACCCAGTATACATTTTCTTATTAAATACTTCATTAAAATGGATATTGAATTTATTAAACATTTAATTAATTCTTAAATATTAGGAGGTAAAAAAAATCAGAATTTTCCAAAGAGGCAAGGAATTGATTTTTCCATTAATCGTTTACTGTCAATAAAATATCACTAGAAAACATCTGACCAAGTCTCATAATTTGGTACGCTAATGAAAGCAGTTTAGGATTCTGATCATTTACAGGCTAAACCACCCATCTATTTCTGATTCAAAGTTGATCATTACCATCTCCAACTGTGTACCAATATCCCTATACTGAAAATTGTGCCTCCTTCCTCACCATACATGCCAGTTTACCTATGTGATTACTGTCTTACCAGTTCTGCAAAATGATTTAGGTCAAAGATAAATGGAGGAAGGAGTCATCTGAACTGGGAAAGGAAATGTCCACTTGGAAAGAGAAAATAGAAAAGAGCACAATGTATGGGGGTAGTTCATCAGATTAGATAGGTTAGTCCCTCTGTCTGTGCCCCAAACCTTATTAAGGCCTCATTCCTTTGCAAAGACCAAACACAAATTTCTAAATCACTCAGGTATATTTAGATGTGTACTTACAGTCCAAATTCCAGACTGCTAATTAGAGACATCCAAAAATATCATCCACCCACCCACCCGCCCCAGGTTAGACATTCATTTAGTTTAGGGATTGCTCTTCCCAAACAAATCATAATTTGTTCCTTGCTTTATTTACTATTATGTCTCACTTTAGAGTGAAAGTCTTTCAGTAGAAAAGAGAGAAAAAAGAAAAAATGCTCTCAAATCCCATAAGAGGAATCGCAAGTAAAGAAATACTGCTCTGTGAGAGAAAAAGATGTTGGGGTTAGGCTTAGTGAATTACCATAGTATCAGATTGACTAGTTTTTAGGAAACACTTAAAGAAAGCAGAAGTAAATGACAGCTGCAAATGCATCAGACAGAAGACTTTGATCTTGTTAACATTTTCAAAAAGTAAAGGCACTATCTATATCCAAAGCACACTATGAAATGCAAAGGGACAGGGTCACTGTAACCAAATGATGTCACAATACAGCTAACTAAACAGCACCTCTCCTGTGGTTGAGACTCATGATTTTGAGCCCAGTATTTGGGATCACCGGTAGCTTCAGGATTAATGGGAGAACCAAACCAGCCCTGTGCCATCCATTCACCATAATGTTCCTACAAAGGGAAATTAATTACCCTGAGTGGTTTGGGTGTCAAGGGAGAGGATGGGACAGGACATGGCCAGGGACTGAGACCTTTTCAGGGACTCAAGGGAAGCTGCCACATTGCACACAACAAGGTACGTGCAGCCTGGGCCCCAGTAGGGACACAACAATGGGGCCTAAGAAGGGTAGCAGAGTTGAAAATTCCCTTTGGGAAATCTATGTTTACTGGTAAATATATGTCCCTTGTCAACACGCATTTGACCACAGCCATGCAGTTTTTATGGGGAACAGAGAGGCAGGGCATTACTAACCTCTTAGGGCATTATTCATCTATTAACATGAGTGCTCCCCAAATGTTATAAAAAGTCTTCAGTTGGTTTCACAGTTGAGTCCTTGGAAGCCCTGTCTGGCACAGGAACTGAGTAACACACAAACAAGAAGCTTCTTTAATTTTTCCTCTAATTTTAATATTTGATTTAAAATACATCTTTTCAGTGCAGAGGAATGAAGGCTGTCAGGTGGCTTCCAAATGTGCTTGTGCAAAACACAAATGTAAATGAAATTTTTTAAAAAAAAATCCACCTTCCACCAATAATGAAGCCATCAAGAAGTGTTAGCACCGCACACAGAAATAGGGTCCCATTACGCAAATGCATTGCAGAGGATCTTAATAGATGGGAGCCCCTCTGTCTCAGTCTATGTAATTAAAATGTACTCTATATAATTAAAATCAATGTAATTAAAACAGTCTCGGCACCAAGTTAAATTATGTCACTCAGATGTTGCCTCTAGACACACCAGAGTCGGCCCATCAGTAATATGGAGAAAATAATCGCTATATTCCTCTACGTTAATAAACAGCTGGGACTATAAGGGGGTAAAAAAAGCAGCAGTGAAGTTACTCTTCTCTTAAAAAAAAACAAAAATGGTGCTTTTTCTCTTAAGAGAAACTTGTAACATCACAGAGATCACTGTTCTAATGCATATATACAAATAACTAGCAGATTAAACATCCAATAGGGCAAAACACAACAGTTTAAACCTCTAACGTAATTACGTATCAGTATTAAAGACAATAAACACTATTCCAACAATTAGTCCTGTGAGTCGAAAAGCTGGAAAAACCTGTCGCTTTGCCACCCACAGGTGGACGGACCTCAGTATCATCGGCTTTACACCACTGCCTTTCTCCGCTTCACACCCATGTGCCCTACCTGTCCCGCTCCTTGGCTGGGCAAAAGGCTCACACAGCCCAGGGCTACAGTGCCCTGCCAGCCATCTCCTGCCTCCTGCAATGTTGCCCAGCACCTGTTGGCACCCAGCAGGAGGACAGGTGTTCAAGGTCAACATCTGGGATGTGAGACATGAACCCCCAAGCCCTCCAGCCTTTTTTACAAGGGGGTTAAGTTGTCCACGAGACTAAAGGATGCAGAGGCAAACTGATACCACAGTTCTATAAGCAAAATTCCTTTGAAGAAAGGGCTAAGATCAAAGTCAAGGTGGCAAACAAAGTTTGTGTTTCTAGGAGTTTTCGGGGGGGGGGGGGGGGGGGGGGGGGGGGAGGGGGAGGAGCAAGCTCCACAATCTGTTGTTTTACAGCATAAACAATGGGCTGATAGGACACATAGGAATATAATTACAGTTGCAGATGTTTCACATTTCAAAGCAAATGGTAAATGGTTGATCCTGGTTTTAATAAATTCTTGATAATATCTTTATAAAATATTCCTGGAACAGTTACTGTATATCAGCATTGCAAATGTCTTCTTTGACACTGTCTAAAAAGTTTCTGAGATTGGAAAGCAATCTGTAAGAGTACCCAAGTTTTTTGCAGAAATAATGTTAATCCTGAAGGTCCCAGTACAAGTCCTGTCCCTGAAATAATTTTTCAAACAAGATGAGAAGTTAGGTACTAGACTCTCTGCAATCATGAAAGACTGGATCTTAACAGCCCCTTGAAAACCATCAATTTACACAGATCCTATACTTAGATTACAGTGATATCCCTTAATATTTCTACAGTCCTTTACATATCCAAGCCTTTTGCAGTTTTTTCCTTGGCAAGTGTGTGGCAATAATATTGCTTTCTGTCAGTCTTTGAGGTTCCTGTGTAATACCGTCTGTCTAAAAAGAGAACTGGAAATGGATTAATAGGATAAAGCCGAACATTATCAACACTAGAACAGTATTTCAGGTCAGCAGTGCTGCTCTATTGTCATGATAAGATGAATGCATTCCTGACTGTGAAATGAAACAATTTCACAGGAGAGCTCATCATTTCACAGCTATTTTGCCTCATGTTTTGTATCTGGAAATTATCTTAAATTACTAATATAGCCTAGTAATAATAAAGGCTCCAAGTTTCACTGAGAAATAGAAATGCAACATATAGAATGTCTAGTCGTCTTTTTGCTCTGAATGTATATGCATTTCCATGTATTGGGGTTTTTTCTTGATGGATGAAAAAAAGTGGCAGCGGGGGGGCGGGGCGGGAAGTGGGGAAGCAACAAGCTACAGGATATTTATGTAGCTTAATTTGATTTAAATGGCTAAACCTGAAGAATTTCATAATGTAAACTTAAGAAACAGTCAGGCAATCTCATATACATTAGCAGTTATTTTGCAGAGCTTCAAGAGGGTAAGTGAGGTACCAGATGACACAGATTTATCTCTACACAGAGTTGTGGGGTGGGAGCCGAGGAACCATCAACCAGTGCAACCTCAGCCCATGAATGGACAGCCAAACCAGCTGAAAGAGACGTGAAAAGAGGACAAAGAGGGGAAGAAAAGCACAGGTGAGATTTTGCCAGAGATAAAACATATCAAATCAATTTTCCCAGTAACCTGGTAAGGTTTCCCAGTAGTCAGCCTCCTCTCTTTCCTAATACTAGTAAGATTTTGATACTTTCTCATGTGACATTCTTACAAACAGGCTAGGGAAGCCCAGTCCAGACAAAACTATTATAGATTGCAAAACAGACTGGAAAACTGTTAACAGAGAGTGAGTATCACTAGCTCACGATCAAAATGGAAAGAAATACTAAATGAGATTTTTCAGAGTTCTTTATTTGGCCTTAATTAATATACCGCTATTAGTTAATATATTTATGAAAGACCTGAATGGTAGAAGAGAGATTATTCTCCCTAAAACAGTAGGTGATATCACCCTGGAATATACCACTGCTATGTTGGAGAGCAGCATTAGAATTCAATACCATCTTGACAAATAGGGAAACAGACTGAAAAAAAAAAAAGTAATATAGTTCAGCAGGGAAGAGTGTGCATATAGAGCCAAGAATAATGAATTGTGTGACACAGGATCAGGAATGATTGCCTAGACAGCAGTTCTGCAGGAAAGATACGCAGTTTATAATGGATTACCAGAGGAACACAAGCCAACATTGTCACTGTGACAAGACAAACATCTATACTAGAACAAGCTCACAAAGGTACAGCCTGCCAACCACATGAATTTGTTTGTTGTAAAGCCCATTTTAGTGCACTTGTGAACTGTACTTTTAATCTCTATGAATTTGTGTGGAAAGAAAGTAAGATTTTACCCCTTTTTAATCACAACAGGTAAAATAAAACGAGCACACATATGTAAAAGACGTTGATTACTTTGGCTCACGCAGCATCCATGGATTTATTCACAAAATCTCCTAAAAAAAAATTACTATAGACAATATGTTGAAAATTGTAACATTTTCCCTTGTTAACTTCCATATCTGATTAAATTTGCATAGTTAGATATTTTAAAAAAATATTTTCCTTATACATTTTATACAGATATTATTGAAAGGCCATAAACAAAATTTTTAAAAAATTGTGATTTTCCCCTCCCAACCACTATAGGAGTAACTTCTCCAAGTATTATTGCAATTTAATTAGAAATGTGTAAAATACAGATTAGTTTAAAAGAAAGGTTGGGGTTAGACTACAACAATAAGCCATCCATAAGACTAATTAGAGTTTCTGTTATTAGTTCCTGATAATAAGCAACATGTGAAAAAATGCATTTCATGCATCACTATGCAACACAGATTGAAAAGCATAGGAAATGCTTCTTATTTCATTTTTTTTCTATTCTTTGTCTTAGAAACAAAAAGAGACATAAACACCTTCTGCTATGGGAATAACGAATAGTGTCTTTACTATAAAACATGTCAACCAAAGGCAGAGTACTTTAAGTTCTTGACCGTAGTTACTCAGCTAACCATTTCGGATGCTAAATCTGAACTCCCCTAAAGCACAGGTGGTTTATGGACATTCAGTTTCAGTTCAGCAAAATGCTGTTACTAATAGAGGCTAAAAAAAATGTTGATAGTAAGCAAAATATATTTCATCTACAACCCTGATTGTTCATCATCATAATCTACAGATATGAATTGCGTGAACTGCATAGAACAGAAGGCCAGGGAGTGAACCCTGAGGAACATCAGCCAATTATCATTATCCTTAATGTGTATTTCTTTAATTGAGATGGTAGAGACAATACTTCGGAGCAATAAATCACATCCTAAGTTGTTATTTATGAAAATTTGTGAACAGAAGGAACTAAAGTGGAAAAACAGCTCCCAGAATATGAACCAATATGTTGGCAGGATGCAATCACCAAAGCAAACTCAGAAATTCTGCTTGTCCATGAGATGCACCCATTATAGTATAGAAATAACGACTCAAAAACATGTAATTGCTCACAGTGTGGCTTTTCTTTAGATCAAATTATGCCTGTGCTTGTTGAGGATGAGAGAGGAAGAAATAAAGCACAAAAAATATCCCCTCTTTGCCCAGAGGCTCATATTCCCAGAGTTACCACGTAAGACAAATCAGCAATACAGCCATCTTCTTTTACACAATGGAAAGAAATATTATGTCTTTGTCCATATAGAAGACACGCCTTACGATCCCAGGCCAATTCAGAACAAGTCAGAAGCACTAGAGTAAAACTCACACATCAAAGTGGTCATGGGCGTAGAAAGACACCTCTCTAGAATTAAACACAGAGACTTCCAGGTGTGTTAACATCTTCACATGAACTAGTAGGTCCAGAACAGACAAACAACTCTGAGCCTTCACAGCAGATCCTTTTATTTCCCCACCTACACTGGAACCTCCTGAAGCTGCAACAGCGCAATTTAAACCTCGGGCCAGATGGAAGACAAACACACCTGCTGTAATTAGCCACATGGGAAAGAGACCTCAAATGGAACTTGGCAAAGAGTCTGGTGCTTGCATCTCGAGGTACCCAGCCCAGAAAACAGAGACTTACAAGAGCAAACTAGTGACAGAACACATATGGCTATGTGCTGGCACCAGGGAAAGCAAAGTTCACAGCAGCTTTCTCCAACAAGGGGAAAGGGAGACAACTTACTCAGGAATTAGGTCCTCCTCTTGTTCTAGCAGGAAAGAATAAACCGCTCGTTTCTGACAATAGGCATAGACCAGAAAGGCTCCACGAGCTGAGTGCATTCTCAACCTCCAGGCTTGTGGTGCCTGGAAGAGGAAGCAGCAGAGGAGCACCCTTCTCTTCTCTGTACATTGGGAATGGTGAAACAGGGCGACAGAGACAGCTTGAGGCAGGTTCAGCTTCAGCAGCTGCACGCCTGCATGATTTGCATTTTTTGGTATTCCCAAGAATTTGAAATTCCTAGAGAATTCCAGAATCACGGCTTCTTCATACACCATGTATGCAAAGTGTGAGTCACTCACCCCCACCTCTACCCAATATGCCATACCCATTTCTTAGCGGAAAACAGAGGACAGGAACTTTGCTATGGGCATCAGGCAGAAAGCTCTCTTGTATTCTCCTATTCTCCCTCTAAGTATCTGTTACAGTTTTGAAAGATCCTTGTTTCTGTTTCCTCAGGAATAAAACAAATGATTGTGAAAAAGTCATAACCACTTTGCTCAAAAAATACAGGAATCTGAAAGGTTAGGTGATCCTCCCAAAGGCAGCACAGAGAGTCAAAGAAACACGAGACTGATCTGGTCCAGTCCAATCGCTAGTTATTGAACACACAAGCTCTTTCATAAACTAAATAGGATCCACCTTGAAACCAATTTGACTTTCAGCCCTACAAGGAGTATTGGAAGGCTGCTCTGGAACATCACTTTGTGTGATTTCATGAATCCACTTCTGTGGGTCAGTATGCAATTGTGTATATAAAAGACCTAAGGAAATACATAAAGGGCTTCCCTTTGAAACTCTGCCATTATTGCAGCTGCCTTTCCAAGGACATTATTTCATAGAGCTGGTAAATGTGTATGTTAGTTAGTAAAGGCTATATTTCAATACCGTTTTCCAATTCATTAACTACCTTTCCCTAGTGTCTAGATAATTACCTTCTAGTTGTATCCCTGGAGTGGAGCCTAAGGCATAAATGAGGGCAGAGTCACGTGAAAAAAAATCACTGAGGTTAATTCCCCCTGGTGTCCTGAGAACAGAGACCACATACCCATTTAATCAAAATGGCCAGGGGAGAGAAAAGATAATATAAAAGCTGAAGGAATATTCTTTCTACTGATTTAATAGTAGAGGAAGAATTTGTTAGCATTGCTTTTATGCAATATTTTCTTCAAGAAATAAAAACACAAAACCAATTTTTTCTCAGTGAGTAAAGTTCATATTTTTTCTATTAGCAGCTAAATACTTCAAGTGTTTTTAGCAATATAACCTATGATCCCTCATTAAAGTGTAATATGTAATAGCCATCCCACAACTTACTTTTTTCGGAGATAAAGGGAGTCAAAGACCCAGGTTACAATTTTGTTACTGCTACAGGAATGTGTCAAGATACATCATGACTTGCGTCACCAGCACACTGATAGAGTCAATTAATTTCCTAGCCTCTTACTTGCCAAGACATGTATGTTAGACATATTTATTCCAGAAAAAGGACTTTACTAAGGAATGGTTGTTACCTGTCCAAATGAAGCACTGACAAAGATTATACTGCAGTAGGGATGGAGTAGGAAGATTTCATATAAAATTTCAGTCCAGCAGAAATAATTGGTATTTTTGCTACTCACTTCACCTCAGTGAAATTTTGCTGGAAATCTCTCAGTGCGATTTCTACTAAGTCACCTCCCTTCATTGCCCAAATTCCCAACTAAGATATCTGGGAAAACAACAGTGATCTTTCAATAAACCATGTATTTTACTAAGGACTTTAACATCAGGGGGCCTGAAGATTAAAATATTTCTGTGCTACACTAGATTCTTTATCAAACCTGATCATTAATAATCTTAGAGGTAGCTTCAAAAATTTCCATGAAACTCATTCAGTCATGCGGATTAGGTTTCTTACCACCAATTTGCCACTACTTCAAGATGCCTTTTAATGGATATTATCTAACCTCTCTGGAACAATTCCCCTCAATGGATGTGTTTATATATTGCCCTCCAGATGACAGCAAAGGTCAATTCCCTATCATCTCATTAAAGGTGTATTTAATTTAGTCTCTTCCTCTACACAGCTAACAAAGCCCTGATTAATCAGCCATATAGTAAGAGTAAACACACTGCTTCACTTAATTAAAAATTAAATTCCTCTTGAGGGATCATTACAGTAGTGAGCTGCTACATGCCTTTGTTAAATAGGTGTTTCTTCGAGGACACAACTAGAGGTAGACTACTGGGAACTCTGTATCAATATAAACAGAAAATTGTTCAGACATTCAATTAGAACACTACATGTGTTCATCCTCTAAAAAGAGGTGGGTATAGAAAAGCCAAGGGTACTTTGAAGAACCCAGAGAATCTCACTACTATCTTTGGTACACTTATGTGTCATGTAATTTCAGTATTTTGAAGAAAAAGCAAGAAAGTATTGCTCTGCATACTTGTGACTGGCGAATAAACCCCTGCAATGGAAGAAGGCTCGGAGGAGATGGGCAAGAAGGATGTGAAGCTCAGGGAGTAACACTGGCTGCGACTGACCAGAGCTGTTGGAGAGATGCAGACTTCACCTCAACACAAAGGGGACTGCAAGACGGGCTTTTAGATAGACAGCTACCAACGGCTGAATGGATCAACTGGTGGTATAAATGTTTCTCCCTGAGTTAAGAGTGTCAATGTCTCCCTGAGTCAGCCAGACCAGCATGGGGGCAGGGGAGTAAGTGGCTCAGACTGACATTGAGTATAAATTTAGAGAACAAGCAAAGCTATTTTGAAGAGAGCAATGGGCTTGAGCTGGCTTCAACCCACATGTTCCTCCCTGGTGACTGGGGCTGCCCAGTGCAATTGCTGTATTTTGCTAAGCATAGCTTACATTTCTATTGTGTTTTCAGTGTATTTTATACCACTTTGCTAAATCAGAAATTCTGTGTAACAAATATCTTCAAATAAGTAAATTTTATATTAAATGTAATGTCCTCCACATATGGAATGTCTAAAAGAACCTGGTCAGAGAGTGTCAGACTGACAACATTGCATACCTCCTTGTGGAAATGCTTTCAGTCCTCTAGAACTTCAAACCAAAATAGTCAAACTTGTTAGAGATGCAGATGCTAATAACAACATCCAAGAAAATAAGGGGGGGTGGGATCCTCAAAACCTTTTCTTCTCAGTTTTTCACCTTCTAATTACGAGCAAGCAGTGTAAAGCACTGTAACTTACACAAAACAGTTTAGCTGTAGTTAACGTGCTGAATGTTTATATGCAGTACGATAGGAACATGCTCCTGGTCTGGCTGCAAGTCCCATCTACTTTTGACACACAGGCAGTGTGATTTCAGGACTCTGATCTGCCCACATTCCCACAAAACCACCACTCAGCTAAAAACCACTCTAACTTCCACATACCAACCATATCGTACTGCTGCGTGCGGGTGGATCTGCTCTTTCTTTCTTCCTACTCTCATCGGCATTGCCTTTGCAACACCACACAAGCAAACAGAGTGGCATGAAGTCATCCCTAACTTTTTGCTGACCTTCGCATCTGTACTTTGCAGAACAGAAGAAAACTCTTCACTCAGTTTCTCTTCCATTTCAGAGGGCTGATAGCCATAGCAGTCAGCCAAAACAGGCTGAAGGCATGCAGTACAGTAGGTCTACACTAAATACGGCATGTTTATTTCCTGTTACAAAAGGGAGCCAAGATTTCCTCTGAAGACAGTTGCAGGGGCACTATGGTGGGGTTTTTTCACCTTAAAGAATCACAGATTAGAATAGTTCCATCTGAGGTCTTGCACTCTGGGCCTGGAAGCAGACGTTCAAGTGGGAGTAGGCGCCTTATGTGCTGCACAAAGATTCATCCCTGCTTAGTAATACATTCACATGATCCAGGAATGCAAAAGTGATCTTCTCTGTGACATAATTGTTAACATGGGGACTCTTATTTATTTTCTCAGCTACAATGCATGTAAAGCAAATAGACCATAGCAATACCATTACACACATTCCTGCACTCACTTTAGAGACAATCAATATCAATTATCAAATTCTCAACAGGAGAGAAAGGCTGTGAAATTGTCCATAAAATAAATTTACAAAGTCATCCCAATACCTTCTATGTTCTGTTCTAAAAAATATACATAAATAATTATTTCAAAGTTATTTTCATTTCATTAGCACACCACAGCTTATTTGTGACAGTAGTGATGATGACTATACAATCGCATGTTTCACAGATATGAGGAAAATGAGCTTAATTCTTGTTTCAGTGAGGGTCCTTGTTTTGTAATTGATTTTGCCTTTTGAGGCAGGGTCTTCCCTTGTACTTGCTTCTCAAGCTGGTCAAACAGACCAGTATCTTTTGTTCAAATAAAAGTTGTGTTTGCTCTGTTATCTAAATACTGAAATTGTTGATATACTTGAAAAGCCTAGCAAAAGATTCCCTGCCCTGCAGGAATTCTTTACTGGTAACCTTGGAGTTTCTTTTAGGAAGATAGCCCCTAAGCATTTAAACATTCACACAGAGCTTTGCCTCTTGTGGAACACCCGCTAACTAGGATGAGTTTTCTTACAAACCTTTATAAACACCACAAGTTCTCTTCTGAGTTTCTCCTCTGCTGCTCCTTGAGGAAAAAGAGCCACAAAAGTTTATCTTTCTGGTTTGTGGTACAAGTGATGATAATCTAGGCTTCCAAGGGACTGGTGGATCAATATGCAGATGATGTTATATATGTGTTGGATCACCTTTGGAAACATGGGAGAGAAGGAAAAGGGAATTTTTTTATATACATAATGTGAATGCCACTAATGCCCAAAGATACTTGGCAAAGTTTCCTGTCACATTTGATATTTGCTGTTACTCATATCTAGGCAATAGGACAGAGCCCAGCACTAGTCAGTAGTCTGACTTCATCCTATAGTCCTCCAAAAAACTCAGTAAACCAGATTCCTGGCAGCTGAAGTGCATTCCAGTCTAACGGACAGTACAATATATTTCAGACCACAAAAGTAAGATTGTCGTAAGTGGTTTAATGTACTAAATATTTTCTGTAGCTTCAAGTGAAGGATTGGGCTCTCCATCACTGTATTATGTCAGTGGTCCCCACTCATTTAAGTGGAAACATGCCACAATGAGCATGTTTCAAGACTCTAAGGTGTTGCAGCCTCTCCTATCTACTACTTTCCAAGGTGATTATGCATCACCTAGGCATCATTTAATACTGTGCACTCTGTGTTTGTCCATAGAAAGTACAAAGACATCCATCGTTTTACAAGCTGCTACCAACTTGAAAGTGTCATGTTTGTACTTTTGAACATTCCATATATTTATTCTGTTTGGTTCTTTAAATGTCTCATCCTTAATCCTCTATCTCTAATTTAGACAAATAATTGCTTCAGACAGATTACATTTTTCCCTTTCATATATCCTTATATGCTAAATACTGATAAGTAGCCTCCATTTATCAATGATATTCAGTTTTACATTAATTATATTTCAAGACACATGAAAATAATTGTGCAGTAGCACTCTTTAGCGATGCAAAAATGAACCACATACTGAATATGAACCAAATACAAAGAATTTAACTGAAACCAAATGAAATATTGAATCCCGAGCAGCGATGAAAATAATACATTCAAATTAATTCAGGCAATTTTGAATACCATCATTTTTACTACAGCTTATGCTCTCAACAATCACTCTCTTTGAACTGCAGCAACTGGGATTAAAGATTAGGATGTATGGAGCCTACCTGAATCTTTCTGAATTGCCACAATTATCTTATGATTTGTAATGCTGTGCTCCTGCTTTTGAATACTAACACCAGGCACTGGTTTTATTATGAAAATCACAAATTTACTAATGCCTTTTAGAACACTATTTCAGCTGGTTTTATGTGCAGAGTTGAACTGACTACACATGCAGCATAAAATTAGGGGTAAAATATGCTCTAATATAACTGTAATTAGGATAGAAATTAAAGAAAATGAGTTAGTATAGCAAAAAAAAAAAATTAATAAAACTATTACCCGAGATATATTTGGAACCTTAAGCTTTGAGGCTTAACAAGCGATTTGAAAGCAAGTCAAACAGTCTGAGCTAGATGCTAATAGATAACCACCTGTGTCCTTCCAGTGCTCTGGAAGGCCTCATTAGCCATATGAGGCTATGGATCTTGGCTCCTTTTCTACTTAAGTAAATTTAGCACTATGAAGAACTACGATGGGGTGGGTATTTCATGCTAATGAACTCTCTGCGCCACATGGTACTCTCTTCCTATTAGAAGAAATGACCATTTGTAAGGAAAGCCAATTTTTTTAACCTAAAATATTATTCAATCAGTAGTCAAAGCAATTCTCTGTGCTGATCCAAGAATAAAGAATCAGCTAGGACTGTTTTCTAACTCGGCCATGTCTATTAAATTGATCTCTGTATGGCTGTAGTCTTTTGTCTGAGAACAATAGGAACTGGATAAAAAGTGTATTTTATTTTAACTGTATCAGATTCAGCAAGGTTGATTCAAAACAAGATTAAAAACATACCTGGGAAATGATTTCACAGACCTCTAGTGGACTGAAATTGAGCTACTCAGACTCAATGCATTGCTTAGCACAGCAACAAATTCCTATAGTTTATCTCTAGTGTCTTCTTGCGAGAACGAAATACTGCTGACAACTTTTATTCTCTGGCAGCTCCAGTGGTATTTTCTGTTTTCCATATACAAAGGTTTCTTGTACAAATATCAGGCGGCACACATCTCAGAAATACAGAATCTTACTATGAGGCAACTTTTGAAAGGTATCTAGTATTCTCATGTATTGTTTACAGAGCACAAAATCAGATTTCAGAAGAGCTCATGAAGACAACTACTGGAGCTGCACGAATCCTATTCGAACAGGGCTGTTTTCCACTGTTTCATCTTCCCTTACCAGCTTCTGAGCTAAAACACCATGAAAGTTCTCAAACATCTGGACTGAGCTGAAGATCCCAGATTTCAGGTCTGATGACAGGATTTGACTGGAACCCACATCATTCAAAGCACCAAATGTCATCCTGAGTTTTCAGGTGTTTAAACCCAGTTCAATAGCAGAATATGTTCAGGGCATTACAGGCATGTCCTTTTTGCAGATTTTTCAATTAGGCTCCTTAAAACAAAATCTAGAGAGATGAAGCCGACGATATCTGTCAGGTCTAGAAGTTACATTTACCTTTCTTCTGAAATGGACCTGAGCTGTATTAAGGTTTCTCCAGACACATCAAGATCTTATACCATCCCCTCAACAACTGCTAGTAAGAATCTTCTAGTTAATGCAGTTCACTAAATGACTCTCATATTGTACATCTTGAAGGGAAGACAGATGTATCAGGAGTAAATGACCTTAGGAAAGGGTCAGAATAATGGTTTAACAGCTCATAAAAAGCTCATCGCTGCCTTTGGTTTCAGCATTTGTTAGAATTTTAAAATCAGAATTTTAAAAAACCCTCCCAAATACAATGCTGTTGAACATAGCAAAATGGAAAGGAACACTGTGTAGGAAGGAACTCTAGCAGATAACTAGTATTGTGTATTCTTTGCATGAACACATGTTCCAAAGATAAATAACTCTGCTGTCCAGACATGAACATCCATGGCATTAGAAGCTCTATGAATACATGCATACATGTATCACTTGGTCAGAATGGCTCCTAATTGAAAGCAAGTGGTTTCAGACATACAGTCATGTCTCAGCAAATGAAAAGCATTTTTCAAAAAGCTATAATCCCCTTCAGTTTCATTATGGCTGAGAAGAATATGGAATACAGCTTGTGTGGTTTCAATTTATGGTCCCAGTTTGTCAAAGGATGAGAACCTTTGGCCTAAAATGAAAGTTGACATAAAAGACAGAAGGGAAAGAGTGCAATCAAATACATCTACATTTTACACATCTTCTTATTATCTTGTAAATGGTAAGATATATATTACCACATACCCATCAGTGGTTTTCCATAAACCTTATTGAAAAAAATGAGTATTCATGAGAGTACTACAGACAGATACAGTGCCATACAGGTGGAACCAAGTAACATTTATCATTGTAACAAGTATGAAAAAATACTAAAGAAAGAAGTGAACGGTACATGTCTTCAAAGCAATACTCTGCAAATACAGTTACTATTTAGGATCAGTACTAACTACAAGAAATGCCATTCTAGGATGGTTATGTTGACAGACTGAATGAAAGACTGCCATATTGGAATGAGCAGAAAAACACCCTACCGAGAAAGCATAGCCTTTTAATAAGGGATACACAGGAATAATTAGGGATTAGGAGAGATATACAGTTGCCTCATGAGATTTTCAGAAGTATTGTACCTCAATGGCAATCAGGTGCTGAGCCTCCTGTTGCAGCTTTTCTAGTTACTAAGACAGCACAGTTCTGATGCAGAGTCCTTGCACAGCACAGACAAGGGTTTATTAAAGCAAATGAAATAACTGGGTGAGATAGGTCCAGCAGCATTAACCTTTTCTTGCATTACTCCACATGGTTTTACAGAACGTCACTGCTCCAGAGATTTCACAGGCTTCTGCTGGCTGCCGAGTGCTGCCTCCTTACTAGTGTTGTGACTGAAAGCACACGATGCTTGTGCTCCATTTCTCTCAGTTCCAGGGTATTTTTGTTACTTTTACAAGAACGCAAGTCCTACTCTCGGAAGTCACCTGGAAGCCCAGGTGAGTGCACCTCTGGCCATGCCTGGCCATGCTGCAGCTAGGCAGTTCACAACGGGTATGGAAGGGCATGAAAGCCAGAAACAGAAAACATTGCGAGTTGGGAAGGGTTAGTAATGCAATCAGCTTTCAGAAACAGCTGACCACCATTGGAATGCATGAAAATTTTATTCTCCAAGAAAGATTTTTCACTATAAGCAGCATGAGGAAGACCTAGCAAGAAAGAAGAATGAAGAGAAGCTGAATTCTGAGCATTGGCTCTGTACTGGGAAAAGAAGAGGAGCAGATGATTCAACTGAAGTACATTAACAATGCCCAGAGCAGATCTAAATTACTTGGGAACGCTCAGGCATTATAGTAATAAGGACTACAGGAAACCCTAATGCAGATGTATAAAACACTAAATTTGATTTATTTCTACCTGCTTTTACCCTCCTACCTTTTTCTAACCTTTCTACTACATCTAGGGCAAGCACTAAAGCAAGAGTAACCTCTTCCAAGAAAAATAGTATTCAGGAGGCTGTATAACCATTTCTTCTGCTTTACTCCTGTCACATTAACTCCAATACATCCAGCTCCTCAGTGAGTCTCACCATAATTGCTCCTCCCAGACATGAGAATCATAGTATTACTTGGAATCTCACTGTACATTAAATATGGAGCGGGGGTGGGGGGAAGCTTTTCATTTGGGGGTTCAGAAACATGAATCATAAATATATCAGCATTAAAAGGAAATAAAATGTTCTCCAAACTTAGTATTTTAAACCCTATCTTTTTTTAAAAAAATTACTCTGATACATTATTAGCCTGGTTTATTATTTCTAAATGCTTGAGATTCAAAATCCTGGAAGAGAATGAGGTGAGAGTTAGTAGGTGACACTGATCATTGTAGAGGGGTTACCGATGCCATTATCGAGATCTGAACTAGGATAACTGGTAGTGAAGGTCTCGATTTTCCACAGGAAAATGGTAGGGTTTAAGGAGCCTGTGAGCTGAGCACCTTAAACATGCACCTCACAGCCCGTGGAGCGTGACAGGGCAAGCACCTCACCGTCACCATGCGGTGGCTGTAGCTAGCCCTGTCCTGGTGTTCGCCAGAGAGAAAACTGTCCGGTTACATCACATCTGAAGAGTTTCAATACCTAATATTCAGATGCAATTAATATTCTTCAGATTCCTATCTCTTACCTTAATTTTCAAAGCATTTGAATGTCTCTACGCAGACTCTTTAAACTCCCTCTATGAGTCTATATAGAGATTAGTAAATGTCAAAATACCCATTTTAAGATTAGCAAAGAAAACAGAGGAGAGAAAAAATTTAGTCAGGTATTAATTACTGTGAAAGAAAAGGACTCATTTTTAAGTTGTGAAGGAGCTGGTAATCTCCTTAATCACAAAAAAGAGGGAGAAGTGAGATACTGAATCTGTCAAGGATCTGATAATGTTTAATGAGATTTAAAAGAGAAATCTGAGACCTAAAAAGTAGCAGTTACCAGGCAAGGATTTGTTATCTGTCTCAAGGAGAGAGAAAGAGAGAGAGAGAGAGAAAGAGAGAGAGAGAGAGAAAGAGAGAGAGAGAGAGAAAGAGAGAGAGAGAGAGAAAGCGAGAGAGACAGAGAGCAAGCGAGAGAGTAAGCGATAGAGAGAGTAAGCCAGAGAGAGAGAGAAAGAGAGAGAGAGTAAGAGAGAGAGAGAAGAGAGAGATAAAGAGAGAGAGAGTAAGCGAAAGGGAGAGAGAGAGAGAGAGAAAGAGAGAGAGAGAAAGAAAAATATTAAAGTATTTTGGAGTCTTTACTTAAAGCTGTGTGTCAGTTTATTTTGAGCTACCCTGCTACTTTGTTTCTGCAGCTATAGAATATTGAGTCAAGGTGGCTGAAGATGTAAATTAGAGGTCTGAAAAAATGGATATATAAAAAATCATCAGTTAATAACAGTTTCTTTCCTGTGAATGTTTATGAAATAAATACAAAATAAAGCTCTTTTAAGTCTTTCAGATCTGCACCATTTTGCAAGAACCATGACACACCAGATTTTGCACTGACTGTACTGGCAGTTTTACTCCTTAATGTCAAGCATTACCATCCCTGGCCTTGAGGAGGGATGCTCCTACCAAGCTCCGAGAGGGAAGACTCACTGTCTTAGAGGACTCTCTTGAGATGTAGTGAAGAGGATCTAGGCAACCAGCCCTGCTCTTTACTCTGATCTCTCCTTGGGTAAAACATGTTGCTGGCACAATCCCCCTAGGTCACACAACTGGCCAGCGCAAAGTGACAAAGTGTATTTGCTTCAGAAAGAGTTAATGTTCTATTAGGACAACTCACCTTCTCCTTATGAGACACTTGAATCAGTGACAGATGTAAGTATTTGACATTAGATCATGAATCACCCCTTTGTTTAGATGGACCCCTGACTTCGTTCCACTGTCTCAAGGTTTGTTTGGATCAAAGCCAAGACAAATAAGGTAGATGCAAATTTCCCAACAAAGACCGCAAAACAGGCGTAGCCCTGAAAAACGTGGAGCTCAGCTCCTTTAATTTGCTGGCACAACAGGTACTGAAGCAAAGTCCTGCAGGGACATTATTTGCTGTTATTCTCCAAAAGTATGTAAACTCATGATATCCAAGGACCAAACAGGTGCCAATTCATTCCACTTACCCTCTAGCTTTTGCTTCACTATGTCACAAACTCCAGTAAAGCAGCAACAGATTATATTTAGCAAATACACTGTTTACTCTAAAAGGTACGTAACTCTGAGGCAGGGGAGCTGAAACTCGCTGTGTACTTTAATTAGTTGTGATGCTCTTATCCCTGCAGCCACATTTGCACAAAACAACAGGTACTGCGTACTGCAGTTTTAAGTGCTACCTGCTTGCTCTTCCCACTTTTGAGAAAACTCGGGCTTCAAACATCATTATTTTAGTATGACAAGACACGAAAGAAGAGGTGTCGTTTCTGAAAGAAAAAAAACCAACAACAACAAAAACAAAACAAAAAAAAAACCACCCACAAACAAAGAACAAGCTGAAAATAATAAAAAAATAAAAACTCCTGACTTTTAAAGTAACCTTAAGGGTCGTAATACCTAAAGAAATACATTCTGAGGGCTCACTCTTCATATACATATATTTGTTATAAGGTACTGTAAACACATTTCCTAGAGCCAAAACTAACATCACAACTTGGACTTGTTCCATTGCTAATTTATTTTTCATGAAGGACTAGTGGGTATATGTAACTTAGAGTTGTTGCTGCTTTCAGTATTTTCCAGGATGGAGGCACAACCAAGAATCATTATGCTCTTTACAGAACAAATGTAAGTGGTGACGTTCTCAAATCCTTAATTCAAAAACGTCTGTCTGCCTATGAAAATGGCAAAGGGATCTGGTCCTGATTCAGTGGGTAAAATACCCGAATAAACTGGAAGTGTGTATATACATAGTATGCAAATATAATACCTATATACATACAGACGCATGTTTTTCTCTGTGTACATAAGAAAAAACTTGTGTTTCGTCATGACTATTGGGATGACTGGCAAACAGATGTCAGACACATGAAATGGTGCCTGCTTTCCCCAGCACGCACACTTCACCTTGCAGTGGACTTTATCTGCTGTTAAGAAACCCAGGGTTTGCAGAATCTGCAAAATTCAGAACTATTTATCTGCCTTCTAACTTACCTAACTGCAAACGAAAAGGAAACAGCAAGGTAGAAAGAAGTTTTTAGAAAGGCAAGCAGCTAGCATACAACCCTGGCCCCCGGACTGCACCGTTAAACCGAAAACAGCCACAACAAAAAGCAGCACAGAAGGAGAGCAGTCCCCCAAAACAGTTCTGGTGGCTAAAGAAAATAAACTGTGAAGACAGCAGTTCTGAACAGGTACAAGAAAGATGGATATATCCTAACTGAGCCAACTGAAACCGTGGCAGGCAAGCTAAAAAGCTCCTTGAACTCCAGATATGAAATTAGCCAGAAAACTGTCAGCCCCCATTGACAGAAGACGGAAAAGACATGCAAACAAAGAGAAGCATTGAATGGTGGAAGAGGAAGGGCAAGTTCCTTCCTTAATGTATCATCTCCAAAGAATAAAGGGAAAATTTTTTTCAAGACCTGACTCAAGCAAAGGCCTCTCTTCTACATGCAGATGGAGGAGAGACACTGCCAGGAGCTGCGGAAAAAATGGCCTGTATGCAACCCTCCAGATTTGAAATAGATGATTTCAGGAAGCCCTGCACAGTATCAACAACACTGAGTAACATGTACTATCACTTTTGTATGGTCACCTGCATTCATTTATGTCTAGAAGTGGCATTCTTTGTAGCAGCCATTAATTTTTGCCCTTAATAAAAGCTATAGTGTCTTTCTGGAGAGGGAGTAACTGTGTGCTAAAAATCACAAGGCTTATCTCCAGGATGTTGTTAGGGAAATTCTGACAGGTTTTTCCTCTTTTTGATACACATTATTTTGTCCTTAGAGTGGCTAATCAATTGTAGAATCACTACTGTGAGAAACAGGTTCCAGGGGAAGATGAGGTGAATTCCTGATGATAGCTCACTCTCTGTTAATCAGATCCACATATTTTTTTCTTATCTGGGGCATTTAAAAAAGAGGAAGACTCCAGAATCATTGATCATATAAAACAATCTGACTGTTAGCCTGGAAATACCTATTTCAGGTGTCCCCCACCCAAATCCGTTCAGAAGAAATACACTGAATGGGAATTAGGGTTTGAGTCATAAAAAGACGTCCCATCTGTAATACAAGACCTCAGAAAGTTCCATAGATGTAGCAGGATAGATACACAAAGTGTCTATAGGGGTATTCAGTGATATTATTCAATTTATAGTTGACTGGGACTTTCACAGCAGATTTTTACTGTTGATTATTGGTGGTGACATGAGTTTAAAAAGATGGAATGAGGAGGACTGATACAAAGTGATTGTTGGTCTATCACAGTCATAAAGTAGATTTATTAATATTTGTGTTCAATAATATTTGCTCACGTCTGGGTATGCTTTGAAGGGAAAGCATAATATTGTAGGAGTGCCAGCAATTGCTGAGAAGGCTCATAATTTAAGTTTTTGTAGAAAACAGACATAACTCATGTTATGTTATCTTTGTTCTCACAGTCCACTTCAGGTTAAAAAGATTTGCCTGCATATCTTCTGGAGATTTTCTTGGCTCACAGCTGAAAGGAACAAGTGCTTGCTTGTAGATCCAAGAATTGCTCCTGGAAGAGCTCTGGGACCTCTGAGTTCTTGGATAAAGACTGCTGGTTCTCTTGCCCTGAAGGAAAAAGCTTCTTCCTCCTTTGTTGCAACCTGGCAGTGTCACTGTGCTTCTGTTGTTTCTGCAATACTTTGAGATTTCCCTTCAAATATTTCATGCAGTCTTTTAGGTGGGAATTTTGCCACTGCACAGGTTCAGGTTCTCTTCACTGAGATGCGAGAAGAGCAGCAATGGCTTGTGCAGTCCCAGCCAGTGCCTCACAGATATTGCTAACCTTATTACTCTTTTGCAGAAACACATCTATGTTCTCCCACAAAACAAAACAACCCAAATTAGGTTTAGGTCTGCATCCCTAATTACCACTGAATGACTGTGAATATACCCCATCTCTAAATTCAGCCTCATGCTCTTCCACAGAGGACTAGACTTTTTGGTGTGGAGACTTTCATACATTTAACATCAATGTTTGTGACATACTCCATTTCAAGGTGTACAACAGGAGTTTGCTCACGAATAAAAGTGTCTTCACCTCCAGGCTCTATGACTTTTTTTGTTCCCAAGTGCTGCAACACTTCTCTCCACGTCATAAAGGAAGCACCATCTGTTGTGACACAAGCAAGAGATGAGCTTTCAACGTGTTGTTCTCATCAACAGCGTGGCACTCAGAATAGGTTTTTAATCAATACCATCTTTGAGACTCTAAGGAGCAACAAGGGTCTCGGACTTCTTCTGTCATTCCACAGAAGGAAACAGCATTCCTGTCACCAGTACACGCTTCTGTGCTGTAGAAAGTTTAACGTGCCTTCTTTTCTCCTGCTGAACATGCTTATCAACACTATCGCTGATGCCTTCTATCCAGTGTGGTATTTTTGTGAGCTTGACTTCCCAAGATGCAAGGCAGCAAGGATGGCCTTGAATTTCTACATAAGAGGCTTTTGATTTTCTACACTCCCCACCTACTGGGCAGTCCTATATGTCACCATCCCTGTCCTGTAGAACTGACCAGAGCGGGGGGATGCTGAGTTTCTGTACATTACATAGGTCCCTACAACACCCCTCCTAAAGAGGCGTTTTCACAATACAAGACTCAAGGTATGTGCAATAGCCCTAGAGCAGAGCATGAGGGATGTCTGAAGGTACCAAGCCTCCTGATGCAGACCTGAGGGACTGAAGAGAGGGGAGGGAGCCAAACCTCCAAGTTACTGTTATCCATCCTGCCTTTTAGGAGCAGTCCTTGATGCAAGGTGTCTGAAACCTTGCCCAGGCATTGTCTGGAGGATCTAGTAAGCCATAAGAAAGCCATGAACCATGTTAACAGCTAAACAGTACATGTGATCTTATTGCAGTGGTCAAACCCATTTCCTTGGTTCTGGCTTATTTAACAGCATGCACACTAAATTTTAAAAATATCACTGTCCAGCTTAGCAAAGAGAAGATGCAAAAGGGATCTTATCAATGTATATAAGCACCTGAAGGGAGACTGTAAAGAGGACAAAGCCAGGCTCTTTTCAGTGGTGCCTGGTGACAGGACATGAGACAATGGGCACAAACCAAAACACAGAAGGTTCCCCTCTGAACATCAGGAAACTCTTTTTCACTGTGAGGGTGACTGAGCACTGGCACAGGTTGCTCGGTGTGGTTGTAGAGTTTCCATCTTTGGAGACATTCAAAAGTCATCTGGACACAGTCCTGGGCACCCTGCACTAGGGGACCCTGCTTGAGCAAGGGCATCAGACCAGATGACATCGAGGTCCCTTCTAACCCCAGCTTTCTGTGACTCTAGGATTTGGTTCCATTAAGAGAGGACAAAAGGAAAAAAAAAAAAAGTAGTTTATGAACCACATACAAAGGCTTAATGGGTCACAAGTGTCTTTGTGAGCTGCATTTTGGTAAGCCTTGACCTAACAGCAAAAAGGTGTGTGTATGTGTGTTAATCCAGATAAATCTCCAGACAAAATAAAATGCAACGGAAAATTAATCCCGGGGAAAAAAAAGCAGAAAGACTCAATCTCCTATGACATTTACAAAACTCCTAAGTTTTAAACAAGACGTGCACCCCATGAATAGTCACCCAGATGAAAGAATCCAGATGAAGTATATTGCACAGGACACTTTCCATCTGTTCCACACACAATTGAGCTATGTACAAAAGGAAGAAGTTAAAAAGCATTTCTCCTGCCTGTTTTCACATCGGTGAAGATAAGGGGGAAAGATAAGAAATCAAGCATATGCAAAGGAAAAAAAATAAAGCATCCATACTGGCAGAGAACAGGTTTAAAAATTACTGCAGAAAAGTTTTCAGCTAACTTCAAAAGCATCAGTCCATAAAATTCAGATTGTAGTTGGCTGAGGGTATTTATCTTGCCACAGACTGGTCTCTCAGTTCTGTTATTAATAATTGTTTAAATTAAAATAGGTAATTAATTAGTTAACATAGGTAATTAAAATCCTACTCTGGTAGATCCTAGAATACATAGGACAGAAAATGATCCATTCACATCGTAACAGTCAAGCTTTGTCATTCACAACTACTAGAGCACCTACAGAAGTTGAGTATGTTCCTCATTAAGGAAGAGCCAAAACTATTTCAACAACTTGGTTGTTCTTTCCCCCCTTGCAACATACTCCTTTTAGTAAGACTTCTCCAGTTACTGTGAAACTCTTTCCTGGTATTTTACAGAACTACTTAAGATCTCATTCATCACTGTGATTGTTCATGAACTTATGTGCAGGGATAATTCAAAGGAAAATGTTATTGCATTGTTCCAAATTTTGTTCAATAATCATTAATTTATGCATTCTTTAGTCATAGCTTCTACGTTGTGTCAGCTCTTTCCCTTCATGTACCTCCTTCAGTACTCCTGTCCTTGATGAGTTCTTTACAAATGCCGTCAAGAGGATGAGATTTCTTTGCCAGTCCGGTATTCAGATCTCTTCTGCAGGTAGGCAGACTTTGTCTGGTGTTCGGAAAGACAGCATCTCTACTTGTCATTGCAATAGATTTATAGCTTTTCTACCCGTTTCCTGCCAAGAGCCTGACAGAAAGCATTTATTAGCGAAGTCTGCAGTTCCTACACCAGCCCTTGCACAGCTCGGCCCCTCATGTGCTGTTCTCAGCCATTCTATACAACCCCCTTTTCCCTTAAAGGTTTTTCTGCATAATGTAGCATTGGTGGGTCACGTGGGTTAAAAACCGTGGTATCAGTAAGATGATATTTCATTCCAATTCTCATATCAGTTGTAAACACACAGTACCTAGTTTCACAGTAATAAAGAACCAAAAGTACTTTTAGTTGCAGTAAGTATTACCACTGGAAAAATAATACTGTACATTGCTTATTTAAGTATTCCACTGGCAATACCTGGAGTACTAGCAACTCCCAGGAGTGGATGTGGAGTCTGTGTCCCTAGGACACTGATTCACTTCCTGGGAGTTTCTATACAGACAGCATTTTTGTTATTAAGCGATATAGCAGTTTGGCTTGCCAACGTGGAGAAGTTAGTAAGGGCTGTGACTTAGGGAGGGTGTGAATTATGAGCTCCTTCATGCCACCACCTTATCTGCTCATCACAAAGGTTCACCTTATGCTTGGGAGGGTAGCCCGCTACCACTTCTAATAGGGAATGAGAGAGAGAGAAGCGGAGGCATCTCTGCTATACCTATGTCAGTCTCCCACTTTATATCGATTTCTGAGTAAACTTACCATTTTTTTCCTCATGGTTGTAGAGTGAGTCTGGGCCCTGTGAGCATACCCCTTAGAGCACATACAATTAATTCCAAAGTAACTGTGGAAGAATTTGTCTCGCAGGCAGTGGTAAGAGGCAAGCAGGTGAGAGGGAAGGGTATCACATCTCTTGAAGTGGAAGCTAATCTGCCTAGACTCTGTAGTCTGTGTGGGGTGAGAGAGGGGTTTCTCTGGAATGGAGATCACAGCACATGTCTAACTTGCATGCTCTGAATCTCCCTTTGCAGAAGACTCACCATTGGCAGTGCAGAACCCTGGGGACACCTGCAGCTAGGTGAGATGAATAGTTATGCTGAGAATGCCCTCACCTGGAGCCAGTGCAGAGTAAATCACATACTGTAAATTCACACCATAATTTATTGTGCACCAGCTTCCAACATAGGCAAGTCACTCATGGCAGAAAAGGAAACTGCGGACATGTTTTGTAGACAATGCTACAATGTGAAACCCAACTTTTATACCACACTTTTCATTCATTGATTTCAAGGAATTTACAAAAACAGACGAGCACAAGTGCTGTTTTAGAAACTGAGACTGCAAGTGGTACATGCACTAGTCATTCAGAAATTCTGCCAAAGACCTAGGACAACCCCAGGATCTCTGGGTTTCTAGTCAGGATTTATTCTCATTCAGATGACTTATTGTCACAAGGAAAATTAAGCAAAACTTTGCAGTGTTCATTCCTTTAGAGGAAATTACATTCCAAGAGTAATTAGTGATGTGTGTATGCACTACATAACTAATTTTAGCCATATGAAAACCCAGAGTAGATTCTGATATATGATGAATTCCCTTGCCTGCATTTTTATACTATGTTCCTGGTGTCGGAGGGCAGAAATCCCCAGTAAGGGTTCAGGAATGGCAAGATCTTACAGTTTTATGGAACAAAGTCTTGAAACGCTAACACTAGATGACAATTTGCATAAGATAATCTTTTGAAGTCAACAGATCACGAAATCAAAACACTGAATTCAAAACCAGAACGATTTTATATATGCGCATGCAAAACCATGGCTTAGTTTGTTGCTGCAATAGACAATTGACAGTAAAGTAGAATTGTCCTTTCAGTATCAGACATGCAGATAAAATAATGCCTTACTTTATACCCACTGAACTTTGTTCAAGAATTCGGTAATGTATGGTGTCACTAAAGTACAGAAGCTGAAGACCTAAATAGGCAAGAAGGAGAGAACAGTACAGCAATAAAACCTTTCTTTCCATCAGTTGCTTGTCAGTGTTATGCTGCTGTAACAATGACCAATGATGGCTTTGAAACTTTCACACACTGCTCTTATAATGTGCTGCACTAAATCACAGTGTAAGAACCAAAGAACTGCAGGGAAGGTACAACGTGATATCAACAATACCGCATACTAACTTCTGAAATAGCGCATAACTCTCCTCTTCTCAGCACACTGAAATAAAGTTGTCAGGAGCACGAAGATGGTGAATCCTTGCCCCCCTCGAGGGCAGGGCACAGCTCCTCGCTGCCACCGGCATCTGCACATTTTGCTATTAGAAAGTTAATGTCACAAACAGAAAATCCTGACGTTTTGTGCAGACTGGAAAGCTTCCTGAATTGTTCTGCTTTTCTTCCCTACCCCCACGAGCGAATATGCAAACTGAATCCTAAGTCACTCAGGTGATCTGCCCAAGGCAGGACAACTCCAAAGGCTGGTTGACAGCTCTGAGCATTGTCTTTTAGCTGCGCTGTACGGAAGCAGGGGTTTGTGAGAAGCTGTCACCTTCTGCACTTGTTAGTATATCAAATGATAACTACTGAACTTGAAAACTGAACCCAGCACAATTGCCACGGTAAAGACATGTCTGCTGGTGTAGGTACAAGGTCTCTTTGTCTCCCTCAGATATGGTCCCCAGGGTAGCTCATGGCCTCTGCATAGGAAGCAGTGCCAGGTACAGCCATAGAGCTCTACATGGATTGTAGGTGCTACATACCTGTGCTTTACACCCAAGACCCTGTCCTTTTCTCCTAAACTTTTGGCCTTTGGACAGCTACGGGCCTTCATGCAGTAAGAGCTGCTGTTGCAGGAACACCCTTTGCAGGAAAGAATGCTTTAAATTAGCTTAGAGGTAAAAAGGAGAAAACCTTAATATGAATGTGAGCTGTGGATGAGCTCTCACTGTAATCTGTACTCTGACCGTTGGGGAGGTTGGAGGTACCTCTAGAGCTAGGAAACTTGGAATTCAGTGTGGAAATTCATGGTTTAAAAAGCGTAGAATGACAGGCTTATTTTTTACTAATTGGCAGGTGTTTTATGACTGATGTGAAGAGGGATGCTTCTAGCATCTCCCTACTTTAAAATGTCGGTGTCAGTGACTGTACAAGGCCCTTGTACACAACTCAAGTAGGTGCTTCAGGTCAGTACAAGCTTGAACTAAGCAGCTGCAACTCCACAGAGGCATCTCTCTGCTTACTGCAGTCCTGTGTGACCAACATGCCCCGTAAGACCTAAACGATTGGTCACAAGTTTTCTGAATACTTCAATATTTTATGGCACTTTATGAGCACAATGTATTGCTGTGTGAGAGTAAAAGTGCAAAAAGAGCAACATATCATGAAAACTTTGGAGACAACTGCAATACTCTGTTGCAGTTCTTCTCAGGTTTCTATTCATGTTGTGGTACATCACCAGTACCTGAATCAGAAAGCCACACTCCTCTTACCCACCAGTGCTTGATAAAGGACAGTTAATTCCCACTTATGCTTGCTACTTTTCCACTAAGCCAAAAGAAAATCTTCACCACTGACCCTGACACATCCCTAACCACAGTCCTGCATATTTTTCTGGTTGTCTTTTTCTGCGATGAGCACGGCTGTCAGAGATTGGAAGCACACTGGCTCCATCTGCTGAAACTGCTTCTGCAGTGCTTCACTCAGAGAGCCGCGCTAGGGAAGAGATTTATTCGCATCGGCCGGCTGGTATCGAGAGGCGATTATTGAAAGCAGGAGAGATTAAAGTGAATGTCCCTTTGTCAAAGCTGACTCAATAAGCACATAATATATTAGCAATCTTGTCTCAAGATCTGCTTTGTACGAATGTATTGTCCTTCATAGTAAAAATAAGCTTCATTACAAAAATTAATCACTAGCCTAAGTATTTCCTATTTTTGCTGACCTCCATTTATTCCAACACTCCTATCATTACATGCTTTCCTTTTTAAAACTAGGTTTAGGATATTTTTATCACAAAAATATCTTTTATATTCTGATAGCTCTAAACATGAAAAGATCATGTAGGGTCTGTTCAGAAATGCCAAATTAAACTTTTAATTCAGAAGATTGTGTCTTTCCTATGTAAAATAGGTTTTATGTCAAAATGAATATTTCCTTGTTACTCATGAAAAATTTGTAAGTCGATCATCAAGGAAAAGTTACTGACAATTTTGCATCTCCTACGCCCACCAAAGAAAGCAATCTGAAGTACTGTTAAGATGGGAATTCTGCATAGAAGTCACTGAAACCGGTATTTTACAACTTCTACCAAGAAAATTTGGCAAAAAAAAAAATACACCAACCTAGAAAATAAAGAAAAATGTAAAGTAAGCACAACAGATGAGAGAATTGCTTCTTGAAAGACCTCAAGTTTGGTACATCGCCACTAACTCATCTGACACTGAATTCAGGTCAAGAGCTAGAACAACAGATATGGGGCAAGTATTTTTCTGACTGATAAGTCCTGCCAGTTTGTGGATATGTTAAACAATAATTGTTTCTCCACTATTAATCTTTAAGAGGCCAGTCTGAAAAAGAGAAAGAGAACCCAAAGTAAGGCTTTTACGTGCCTCTAAATCATAGCATGAATCAACTGGAAAATGCTTTGGTCAGGTAAAAACAAACAAACAAAGAAACAAACAAACAAACAACCCTTCTAACATATTGGGTTTACATGCAATTGTTAATGAAACAAACTTTGTGCCAGTCTTTCTATGGAGTTTAACAGAAGGTCCCAAGATCTATTTCAGTTGTTGGAGAACTTGCAGTCATCCAGACCAGGAGGTTACTGGATAGTACAAGTCAGTCCTAGTCCTTGCTGTCCCTGTCCTCTAGCCAAGATCACAAGGGGCGTAGACATACAGAAAAAAAAAAAAGTAAAAAAAAAAAAAAGTACCTGTGACAACCACAAAGGCAAACAAAACAGCATGCACACAAAAACTGAATAACAAAGGTTTGTACTACTTCTGAGCCATACTCTCTTAACCACAGACTCTTTTGATGCAGGTTCCCAAAGCTTTACCCTTGCTAAGAGTACTGAAGTGCTTTGTTCCAGCATCATCCATTGGTGCATCTGCAGACTCACAGAGGCTATTAATATTAAAGACACCCTGCATGTAGCAAGTTGGCTTATTATCTCCTGCTGTACTTGCTCAGGCTTCTAATTTTCAACATCCCTGCTTGGTGTCTTTTCTGTTAGCTCTGAGGTTTGTGTCCCACAAGGAGTGATGAGGAACTTTTTCCTGTGCTTGATCTTCTCAACCAAGTATTAAGTATCAGTTTGTAAGACAAAAAAAACCAATATTTTTTTTCCTTTTTTTGAAGTGTACTCTAGTGAAATGTTTTCTATTCAGTGAAGACAAAAGTCTAGAAGAAACTTTTTACGACACGGACTTCACCGTCTCTGGGGCTACATGTATACTTGTCACACCCCAGCTGTTAATCTGGTGGAAAATCTAGGGCATTCAGTTACACAGTTACTTAACATATTTTACTTTGCCATTGTGCTAATTCTAATGACAAGGAAGCTGCGTCTGAGGTTGTGGTGAAGCTTCTCAGTAACATCTGGGTGTTTCCTTTCATGAATATCTCCTATTTAAGATAAAACACGATTCCGCATAGCAAGAGAGACAGCCTCTCTGGACAACACGATACAGGTCCCGCAGGCTGCAGGGGAGGGAAGGGGACAGAAGGAAAAAGGCAATGAAAAGGGGGGGAACACATCAACCAGACATCAAAAAAGAACAAAGTATAGTAAGTGCTTTAAATATTCCTTCTACAACTATACTTTTCTAAAGTTCACGTAGGAAGTCCAAATTCTGTTCCATTTTCCATGACTGCAAAAGTAACAACAATCCCATGACATTACCAAAGGGACTGATTTCACCCCAGAAACAGTCCAGAGCTTTAAGATGTTGCAAAGGCACAATGAACTTACCCTGCTGTAACCCACAGGCTGAAGAGGCTGCATCCATCCCACAGCACCACAGACCAGCAAGATGACAAGCTGAGGGGCGAGAAAGCAGTTTTATTTCTGTACTGGAAGATACATATGGGCTTAGGAGCTCTCAGCAGCACAGCCCTTCTCCTAGGGGAATAACCCTTCTTTTCCAGACTGTGAGTAGGTACCTAATGAGTTAAATCAGCATTTAGGCTTGGCAAAATCCTAGCTGGGAAGTAACTGGTTGCAGCTGAGTATATTTAAGCTCAAAACATTTTTAAATAAAAGCCTGGAATAAACAAGCAAATGAGGGAAAAGAAGGGGAAAGAGGAAAAGGGGAAAGAGGAAAGAAAGAGGAAAGAAAGAGGGAAAGGGATTAAAGCATTAGGTAGGCTCTGTTAAGGCAGAGGAGCGATTTCTTTTGTTTCTACCTCAGCTTGTTTTCAATAGCATTCAAGCTATATGCCAGTTAGCAGGCTGTAACTGGTATGTTTGGTCTGCTTATTTAAGCAGAACAAGCTTTTAGTCAGGTAAAAATAAACTTGTCAAAGCAGTGTGGTCTAGTTGTTCATTTTGTGTTTTACCTTGAGATTTCTTTTGTGTTTCTCTGTTGTATGTGTTTATATTCTAGTCCCTGCCAGGCATTTGTGTGGCCTCTAGATTCTTGAAGATTTTTGTATGGTCAGTAGAATTTCTGTAGTAATAATATCTAAAGGCATAGCTTTTTAAGGTAGAACAAGTAAGCCCTAGTCAGTCTGCCCCTCTCTCCTCAAACTGAATAAAATTGTGACTGAGACAAAAAAAAAAAGAATTCTGCAGGAAACAAAATTATGACCCTTTTTCTAGAACGTTGTGGAAAAAAAACATTTAAAAATGGGTCTGTTTTCAGAATTGAATTTCCAAAATTGAGGAAAATCTTTTTCAGAAGACTACTTGGATCATCACTGAAGTCACGGTAGCAGTTTGGATGGCGTGGCAATTCAGTACCTGGTAATGTGAAAGGAGGGGAATAAATATGGAATCAGCTTATGGAATATAGCTTGTGAGCAATTAATTTGCTATGAGTGAATAACCAAAGCTAATGGTCCTGATGAAAAAAAATCTATCTCCATCCCAAAGAAAACTAAGGCTTATCAAAAGGAGTTTAAAATTATGCTTAAAAAAAAAAAATGCTAGAAACTTAAGGAAAATGATAGCACAGCAAGTCAGAATGTAGGAATTACAAAAACGTTCACAAGTGATCTGGTTTTGTTTCTTTAACGTTTCTATTTTTTTCTTGTGATAGTATTTTATGCTTCTATTCCAAGCATCACAGAGTGCTTTTGTCCATTAACAACCAGCAAAAGTGTTAAAATATTTATCCATAGTGAATAGAATAGATAAGCAAAACTATAGGGAGCACAGGGACAATGGCAAAAATGCTGAATGAATGAACTAGATTGGTATTTGACTGAACACTCAAATAAAACACCTCAGGAAGGTTTTAGTGCTAGGTATCAGGTGCAGGCTTCACAGAAATAAAGGACTTGGTATCATATTCCTAACAGAAATACTCCAGGTAAACTCCCATCTGATGCAGCACTAAAAAAGGCTGGCAGTCACGTGATACTTAGATTAGTATTAGATGTATGAGAAAATAAATTTTTATTAGCTATAGCAGGACTGACACTAATATTAAGAAACTGTGTACAGTTTAAGTGTCTGCATAGCAAAAAGGTAGCTAGGAAATCTCTAGATGAAAGCCATGTAAACGATTTAAAGGTTGGAGAAATTGTCTTGCAGTGAGAGTTTGAGAGCCCAATCTGTTCAGCCCAAAAACAAGGCTCAAGAGGTGGCTTGATTGCTGCTTGCAAGTGCCTTTACAGCAATAAATTATGTATTAAGGGTCATAATAAGAACATATGGACAGAAAGTAATGCCAGGCATTTCTGGCATGACATTTTTCCAGCAATGAAGATGATTAATCATTATAGGAAAATCCTAAGGGAAATCGTGAATATGTAATTGTTTCATGTCTTTGTATCAAGATTAAGTGTCTCTCCTGGAGATATACGTTTGTTAAATGCAACCTGTTTGGTGTTAACTAGGTGCAAGATAATTATTCAAGATCCCGTAATGCCTATAAATCCTGCAGATCTGTACACCAGGGCAAGACCTGTGCAGTGTCTCTGAGGCACAGAGAAGAGTTATTTATGCATTGCAAAAGTAACTGTTTTCTCCCCTGAACCTATTAACCTACATGGAAGGATATATATGGCTATACTCATTCTTCTTTGAGGATGTCTGAGAACACCTGGCAACGATGATGATCCAGATATAGCACCAATGTCACGTTTTGTGTCCCCTTTTCCATTTGTGAGCCTCCAACACTCACTGCTTATCATAATAAAACATTTTTTGTAAGTCAATATATAACAAACTTTCAGTTTGGAGTTTCACTAAGCCTTGAACCCCAACAGATGGAGATAGATCATCAAAACCAAAATGTCATCTTTGCTGGTTACGTGAATTTTATGGAGGGTTAGAAACTCTCCCTTATAACTTTCACTGTTACAGGTATGCACTTTTTGTGTGTGCATTTCTTCTGTTTCACACTGGAGCCTTGCTTTAGGATTGCTGCAAAGACCAGGAACAGTTCTGCTCTCTCAAGACCTCTGGATTCTGCAGATGAAGAAGCTGATGTTATTCATATGCATTTTCAAGTCATCCAGAGATCCAGTGGAAACTCTTGATGTTGACTGTGTGTTGATAATCAGTCTTCCAATGCTGATCTTCACATCTATGTTACCTTACAGTAATGGTTATTAAATTCATTTCCAGTATGGATCCTGTGTTAGTGGATAGCATTCTCTAAAACACTGCAGTCACTCAAATAAGAAGTATCTTGGCTGTATCTTTGCCAATGCACAAGGCTTACATAGAAAAGAAATGCTGATGGCTGGAATAAATAGCATGAGGCTGATACAAATGAGATCACCTTCCTTCAGATCACTATTGGCAAGAAATCCAACTACACAGCTTGCCTTTAAGAAAGGTAGGAGAAAACTAGGAGACTTTCTCTGACAATAAGAGGAAGAATCTAAATCTTTTACTGTCAGGTTTGTTCTTTAATAGATGCAGCGTTCAACATATTTCTGTCCATACGAAAGAGGTAGAGTACACAGACTGGCTTGCAGAGGGCAGAGCACATCTGGTGTCTTCCCTGAACTCTTTAAAGAATTGAAAGGATGCTGTATATGTGAAGCTGGCTGTAGTACAGCTGATTTTAGTAGATATGAGGGAAATAGGAGAATCCTGGGAAGAAAAGTAAGCAGAATCACCTGGATAAGAAGCGTAAGGTCCTGGAAAGAGTGATCACAGAGCTGTACAGTTAAAGAAGCTGTGTTTTGGAAATGGCAGGGGATGGGGAGTCAGATATAAAGCTGTGTGCTGCCTAGCAAAAGGGATGAAAGCTCCTGAGTGTGTCATTTTGAAAGGAAAGCATTAGAGTGCACTGGAGAGGTAAGGCATTGTGAATATACAGACTAGCCTCTTTTTAAAGCCTCGCTAGCATAAACTGCTGGTACTCTGGTTCAGTTAACTGAAAAAGACAACTTTTTATTTTTCCTTGCATGCAGAAAACAGGAAAGTAGCCGCCCCAGGGATAACCAGTGCATTCCTAGTTCTGCTTGCTGCAAGCAAAGCTTGGTTTGTTAATTGGGCTTCTGAGGATGCAAAACACACCAATGGGAAATTACACTATGACAATCATGTTGCAGGAACACAGCCAGCCCTGCAACATCTGTCTTTTCCCAAATTTTGCCGAAACCAATTAAATTCCCTCATAACCAGTTGGTCCCAATGTGACCACACACTGACTCAGTCAATGCAAGCTGAGCTTTCTGCACTGGGGCAAGGCAGCTTTCATTTCCACCTCTTTTGCCCAGCTTGCGTATGGCAGCCTAAGTCTTGCCCCTGTGGTCTTCCTTCACCAAAATGCCACTGTGTTCAGGGTAAGGCTAAAGCCATCCTCAAAACATCTTTTGCCTTCCTTTGTATTCTACTATGTGATCCAGATAGCTTAATGTCAACAGCCAAAAATGCCTGGTTCTTCCCATGTTGCAGCTAAGGTTGTCGTATTGATGTCAATGTCCCCTAGTAAATGTGAGGCTGTAAGCACTTTCCCAGTGCTCAAAGCAGGGGGTCCTCAAACTACGGCCCCCCAGGGTCCTCAATCCGGCCCCCGATATTTACAGGCCCCCCCACTCCCCCCCCCCGCCAGGGGTTGGGGGGGGGGGAACCAAGCAGCCGCAGATGACTGCCTGCCACTGCATCCGCGCGCCGGCCCCCTGGTTAAAACGTTTGAGGACCCCTGGCTTAGAGCCTGCAAAGTCTTTATTTTTCAAAGCAGTTTCTGGCATATGAACCATTCTACTCACGAGAGCAATGTCTGGACTGACTGACCAACCCCAGCCTGAACAACATGTTTCAATTCAGTGCCTTTCTAAGATACCTTTGTAGATTTCTGCTGGCAAGGTCACTTGCCCTTTGGCTTACCATCTTTTCAAAGGCGTGTAAAAATCATTTGCAAAGGTGCTGCCTGTCATTTTATTTCCTAGCAGACAGAGTTATCGAGAGCAGAGGGCAAAATAATATGGTATCATGGTTCTGTTGTCTTTTTGCTCCTGCGCATCAATTAAGACCACATAGTAAAGAAAGTTTTATAGTACAGTAATTTTCATGAAAGTCATAGTCATACATTGATGAGGCTGTTGACAGAAATGTAAGTGAATTATAGCCTGGCAAGGGATGAAGCTATTAAAGGCAAAATGTCCTCCGAGTCATCCCTAAGGATCAGCAGGTTTTATACTCAACAACTTTTTACTTAATGGTGTTTCAGTGGGAATTACAGGAGCCCTGTATGTCTTACCATACTTTTTATGTCACATTTTAAGTGCTGTGCCTAGTCCATGTGGGGTTAGGGGATGGAGGAAGGAAAGAAAAAGAACATGAGAAAAAACATTGTTTTGAAATTGGGAATAGAAACCGTATTTTTCCTCCATGTACCCCAGCCCAAAATCTTTATATACCTCAAACTGAGTGATTACTATTAAAACATTTATCTGATATGAATTTATCATCATTGTCAAATGAAAACTGCAGTAGCAGGATTTGTTGTTACAGGGGAAAAATAGAAATTATTGGGTGGGGTGTGGGGGGGTGTTATCCCATACAAGCACATTTTATTCTACCATTTCATCTGTAGTTCATAATATCATCAGAGGTCAATATATTTTCATGCTTTCTCTGCATGACAAGAACTATGTTTTATATAGAGACAGCTCCACCCTGATAACTTCCTACAAGAACTCATCAACATCTTTATAATCTGCCATCACTTGCCAGAATGTAGGAAAGCCCTGTAAAGATAATGTTTTAGTTTGGTTCTGTTTCAGAGCCAAGTCTAGAGGGAAAATAATCTCCATCTTACTAAATCATGATCAGTCTTGTTTATTGAATTCTGAGATGTGCTGGAAGACCTCAGAGAAATGATAATCACATATAAAAATAATGTTATTTGTAAATATTCTTGTTATTTATTGCATTTTCCCCAATAAATATATTTCACAGAAAGCATAAGGGATTGTTCAGTGTCCTAAAAAACATGCACTCTAAATATGAGTGTCTATTGATGAATAGTCGATGACACATATCAAAGCATGAAAGGATAGGCTTAAAGAGGCCCATATGGCTGCTCATGGTGTAAACATTATTGTTTATATATGTGTGTATATATATAGTTGTTATATCAATAGTACATACATTATACACACACACACATATATTTGTGTGTAATTAACATGTCTATGACCTACTTAAGATATTCTGAGGTTTGGTTTCATTTCAGAAGAGATTATCTGATATATTTACAGTTATCCAAACAGTATGGATCCACTCTAACACTTTCAATCCTGTTTATATATCCAAACAATCACAAACATTCTAAAAATGTATTTTAATATATTTTTGCTAGCTTAAATGCTGTAGTACTTACTTGGGTCGGAAGAGAAAACATCACAGCAACGATCTATATGTTTGTTCCTCTGGTTTGGGAAACACTGGCTTGCTGAAGATGATTTCTTTGAAGATTCTTTTAAGCTATGGTTTAGAGACATTAGAGCAAAATAAGTGGCTCCCTTTTGTGTTGGTTCATTAGTTGTCCCTTTAATCTCAGCCCAAGATGCCTCTCTTTCTGCATAACCATTTGTGAATTAAGGTCCTCAGCTTCTGCTGATGCTCACGAGACATATCCTTGTCCACTAGTAGCATGGTATGGATTGTCACCGTGCAATGTATTTTCCTATGAAAAAGAGTAGCTCTTCTCCACAGGCAACTAATTATTTTCATGACAGTATAAACCAGTGGGTTCCAGAGCTAGAGGCTTTGTCCTTCACTTTTAACCTTACACGATCCTGAAGATTTTGGGAACTATAGTGATTCTGTTTCTTATTCAAACAGAAATTGTTTCTCTCATATTACTGTGCCTTTTTCTTCTGATTCATTTTTTATCAAAGCGACACAGTCTTTCTGAGCAACAGAATAGGGAAACGGGGAATTGTGCTGTCAGCAGAGAAAGCAGCAGGCAAGTAAACAGATCTTTCTCTCTTACATCACAGTGCACAGCGTTAGCTGTGAGCCCGCAAGAAGCAAGAGCAGCTCTGGGAAAAGCAGTGACACTTGCCATCATGATAAAAGAGAGCTTGAGGCTGAGCTTGAAGAGCTGCATTGCCTGGGACAGAAACAACTGGCACTGCTGAAAACACTCCTGAACACACAGCAACTTCAGCCAGCTTCTTGGGGGGGCAGTTGTTGTGTGCCGTTTTTTATTATCAGAAAAGGCAAAAATATGACAAAAGTGTATTGTAACACTGTGTAATGACATGTCCATAGTATTACTAGCTGTCTCAGTGTGACTACAAATTTTGCGCAACATGTGAACAATATGGTCATTAAGGAGCTTCCTAACCATTTTGAATTACCTCTGGTATCTTGTAAAACTGCTGACAATAAAATGCTTTCAGGACAAAAGTTCACTGATAATATACAGCATATCCCATGCGGACTTCTACCTCCTCTGCTGGGTCCTCATTTACAATGATATTAGGAAGAACATTTTCCTATGCTGCGCTCCAGATGCTGTTTCCATAGTTTTCATCAAAGTTGTGATATCACTGTTTTCTCGTATATCATTGGCGATATTTCTTCTAATCCCTGCAGCTGATAGCCAATATTACAGTGTATTTCATACCTGAAAAATGTCATCATGATGTGAAAGTTCAGAGTACAAACCATCCATAGTATGTTCTGACCTACACACAACTGTGCTTCCTCAGTGAGGAACACCAAGCATGTGGCACTCATAACCAACAGTGCAGATCTAAAGGAGGCATTAACTCCATCCCGGCAAAGGCAGGTTCTTTCCTGTCTTTTGTCCACCTTAATCATGATTCGGTACAGCAGTAAGAAAGTAAAGGAAAGCATTTCAGCTCTCTCACAGCTTCACTTTGGACCTCTTCTGGAATGTGCTTCAGAGGTCCTTCAAGAGGTGTTCAAGCTAAAGGCACTCAGCAGCTCTGCCAGGAGGCCTGGATTTGTCAAAAAAGATTAAAGAAGTGAGAAGGAAATAGCAGCCTCAGCTTTGGGTGTTTGGAGTTTCTTTGGTATTTTTTAGTTTCTTCAAGCCTATTGGCTTATGCAGTATGTTGCAAATGATCATTTTAATTTCAAAATGAAATGTGATCTTTTGGAATTAGTGGCAAAATATATGTCCTCTCCCTTTTCCTATGAGCAACTAAACTCTTGTATTGCCCTACTAGTAAAAACCTATTCATTATTATTCCTCAGTTCAAGATGGGAGGAAGTATACTTTACTTTGAAACCTGATTCTTTCACACTTTTTTAAGGATTTAGCAATAGACAAATTATTTAATTCCCTGATTGGTATCATCTTATCTCTGAGGATGAAAAACTAGCCAAATCCCCAATACATTCTAAGCCATTTTTGTTGCCTTCCAGGTCTATAATAAATATGTGCCAAAGTTGTCAAGGTATCTTCCAAACTGAGATCACATCAACAATTTTTATGTATTTATTTATTTGTTTGTTTGTTTATTTATTTATTTTTAGTCAATATTTATTCACCTTCCACAGAGATCGTGAGTTGCTGACACAATGGTTCCAATGTGTGTCATATTGCAGAGGTTACATAGTTCCCTTGTGTCACATTTCAGATTGATATGCTGGGTAACGTAATAGGCCAGGGCCTGTTGTCAGTGCAGATACGATGGCCGTGTGTGACATAAGGTCTGAAAGGTCTAAGCAGAAAATATTTTCTTCCAAGAAAAATATATCGATTTAGGGCCAAGTGATGCTAAGGAATATTTGTGCAGCTTTGGCATCTGAGCTATTGCACTGGGTGACCAGGAACCCTTACAAAGGGGATTTCTTCCACCACATCATTAAAATTCAGCCAACTCATCTAAGTGATCTCTTGTGATATATGATATGCACTTAAGTCATGAGCTTAGAGCAGCTTAAATTAGAGTGTGTAAACCCCTGAAGTAAGAGACGAACGCTCACAACTAGCATCTACTTTTCAGCAGGAACTTAAAAAACAGAGGAAATTAACAAACAGAGGAAATTAACATTTCTTTGTAAATAGGAATGGTTTCACTGCCTGTGGAGACCTGTTCATCATACTTCTCATTTTCGACAATCTCATCTTATTTACATCATTTATATAGGTACATCACTAAACAAGGTTAGAGAAAGCAATGACTTCTCTTGGCTGATCTTCGTTTCTCAAAGGTATCTCTGCTTTCTCTAGAATTAAATAACACTTCTGCCCATCTGTTTCTAATACTGATTACTTTTACTTTAGGGTTGCTCTAAAAGTCCTTCAACATCCCTTTTGCTGTGCCACAATTTCTGCTGCATTCAATCAAGAAGACATGTCGTCTTTGCATGGTTGCTATGGGCAGTTTGTCATATTCCAGCAATATTTTTGAGGTTTCCATGACCTTTCTCAATGAAGTAAAAATAGAACCATAAATTACTGCCTCCAGATCAAATAACTTTCAATACATCTAGGCAACTTTTCTGCCCAGTCTCTGTCTTATCTACAGCTATTCCTGTGCACAAGTCTCAGATCCATTCCTTTCTTTAAATAAATCAATGCTGCCAAAAAATCTATCCTAAAAATGTATTCATGAGTTCAATTGCTGTAGAGAATCTGCTTCAGTAATACAAAGAGGAGTTTGCAGCAGAAGGTACAGTGCTAAAGTGCTTAAATTTGCTAGAAGCTCTGTAAAAGGCCACACGGCAGAAGTAAAAGAAATGACAGTATTATTTATCATGATTTTCCCGTTACAGGTGTCACAGTCACACTGTCTACTTCGGTTTGCCTAACAGACTACTTCTAGGTTAGGGCTATTCTGGTCAGTTCTTTTTCTCCCCAGAAATAAAATTTATGCATAAATTATGTTATGTTAAGAAGAAAGGACATGGATTTTAGTGTAGCTATTATGAATTTCTTTGTACTAGATGGTGATTTGTTCCAATATCAGAAGACAAAAAAAAATTAAAAAAAAGGAACATAATAATTTTAACAGCAAGGACATTCACAGTTAATGTTAGCATGCAAGTCAACTCATTTTTTCTTTATTACAGGCAACATGACACCACAGCATCATCAAAGATCTATCTGACTTCTTTAGTGAAGTTACACATCAGCACTACTTAAATACCACTTTTGGGATTGCTCTTAGTTTCAATGTGCATTTCAGATGATCATTGACTTCAGACAGAGACAGTAATTTCCATTTGTTATCTGCATCTGATAGATTTAATCAGGTTAATTTTCCCTGATATTAAAAAAAAAAACAATTAATTCTGAAGGAAAGAAAAAAATCCCTCCTCACTTGTACTAGGAGACTGTGATTCCAGTAATGCTTTGTACCAAAATACCTTTTCAGTATTCAAATCATTAGGAATTTAACTGTTACGTAATATAACTTTTACACAGGACACACAAATTTTGCTTATTTAATCATCTTAGCTCGATTTCTGACACAGTAGACATTAGAGATGAACCAAGGATACCTAAAAGGAACTGGTCAAGAAGCCAAGGTATAAGATTTAACTTTCATCATGTTCTTCAGAGGGATGCTGTTCAGAGTAGCAAGATGAGCAGCTGCCTTCCAGAACATGAAAATGTCCAGCAAACAAGAAATTAGGTGTGATCTCAAAATTTCATGTAATTCCTTATCCAAGGAGTAATGAGTCTGTGTGAAGTTATTCTGCCCCAGCTCAGACCAGAAAGGTAGCTGTTTCTTTTATTTGCTTTTAACAAGGGAAAACCCAACTCCCTGTGAACAACTCAAGGTTGTTCAAAGTTCAAGGTTGTTTCAAAGAAAGAAAATGACTGAAGAGTTCCATAATAGAAAGAAAATCTGAGAAGTTAGCAGACATAGTCAAATGTAGCAAGGAGCCTTCCAGTGTTGTAGAGAGGAAGATGTGAGGTCTGTGTAGGACACTCAGGCTGTGCAACTGAGAACACAATGGAGGAGAAAACAGTTTGTAAACTCCCATTGTCCTTGAGATGAGATAAACATGGTCAAAAGAGAAGAAAAATGGTGAAGAGCCTGTCCTTTGTGCAGTGACTGAAAGGCTAAAAGCATCCAGCTAAATATACAGGAAATGTTTGAAACAGCATGATTTTAAAACAATTGGTTCTTTAAAATTTGCTTTGGATGTAGCACAAAACTAAAATTAAATGACTAATGTGAACATAAGCATTTGTGGAGGGATTTTTATTTGTGGTTAATTTAAAGATACCTGAAAGATAACTGAATGCACAGCTTCTGCTTGTTATAGGCAAGCACTGTTTTTTGTTAAAATTCTACTTAACATGCTAAATTTCACTAATTTAAGTGTTGAATTGGTGTAATTTTTTGCAGGTGTAAAAATTGGCAGTAAGACATTTACTAGGTGGGGTGTTGTTGGAGAGCACTAGAGGTAAGTGGCTGAACATGGGACCTTGTGAACAGCCTTGTCCTACGACCTTCATGAATGCACATGGTCCAGAATAAACCACCCTGACTGTTCTTGCTGTGTTCAAGCACTGAAAGAATACAAGTTTTCCAGTTTACCTTGTTGCCTTCTGAGACAAAAAGAGAAGTAATCAGTTCAATTGCAACGAAGGATGGGGTTGTATCCTGATCTACAAGAAAAGTCTGTAAAGCACCTTACAAAGACAAACTGGTAATTTAAAATTCATAATTCTGCTAGACACCAAAACTATGAAGTCAGAAGTGGTACTGGTTTTATTGTACTTTATATTACCCCTTCCTCCTGTCCGTGTCCATAGCAGGCTATGTGCTACATGTCTCTCTCTTGCCCCTGAGGGATAACTGCCTTTGCCATCTCACCCTTCTGTGTTCCCACTCCTTCACCTCCTGATACTGCCTCCACTCCTCAGAAACCAGATACTTCTGGTCTAACCGATGCACATTCAAATAAACCTGAATCCATCAGTTTCAATTCATATTTAGCTCTGGAATCAGTTGCTTGTTTATCAGATGTTACAAAGGAGATATGTGTTGAAAACCTGCCTCTTTTTATGAGATACAAGCTATATAAAAAATGCAATCTCTCCCTCGAGGCTTCTGTTGCTTATATCTTTAGACCATATGGCATAACATGTGTTCATTACACTAAGGTTATACTGACAATATGCATGTATCAGGCATACAACAAACCTTATCTTAAACAACAGTCTCCACCCCTGCATGGTGTCACACTTTCAGACCACTGTCAGGACAGAGCTTGTGTCTGATGTTGAGGGCAGCTTTGAAGAGATCCCCAAAAGTCAGGCTGGACATGCTCGTTATGTTCTGCCATGTGCATCTTTGCTGAGTGTGAGTGACAAGGCACTCAAAATCTTTCAGTAAGTTCATCAGTCAATCAAAATCATCAGTCCTTGAGCAGCTCTTAGGATAGGAGAACAAAATAATAAGAAAATCTGAGTTTTATCTAGCTGGTCTACTGGGGTCTGGGGTCTGAAGTATAGGAATTTTCCCAGAAGCAAAAGGAGTTTTCAAATTCAGGTGTTATTTCTTGGTTATGGTATCTAAAATTGGTGAAACAGGGGTCAGAAAAGAACATAACTGTTATTTGAATAAAATTAAAGACATACACCACACATACCCCTCTACAGAGGTACGAATACTAGATTACATTCTATACTATATGACCTAAGTTAACAGTGTTAATTTATCTGCACTCGCTACACTATTGATTGTTTATGTGTTTAGAATATCTTAAACAAGTTCACCTTAGCTTTTTTTATTTTATGCTGAACTGCACTGACAGAGTACTTGTCTCTCCAGTATATAACGTCATTACATTATACATACATAAATACAAACTGCTACTGATTTAAATTTTTATTTTGTATAGACAGCAATGTTCTTCTGCACAGTTTCTTTCAAGTTGTTACTGTGAAAATGTAACTGAAGTCATCCAGTCTCTCATTCTAGACAGAATGCTTAATATAGCTTTTAAATTTCCCTTGTATTTTTAGGTGTGAGCAGAAATGTTTGTATCTTATTTGAAACACTTTGTATTAGCTTTAGGTCTATACACACTTACCAGTAGGAATTTCTAAGCTTAAAACAGATCATATAAAGTAAAACACTAAAAGAAGAAGTTACTTCAAAACTCAACAAAAAACCATTGTAATCATGTTTGGATTGAGTAACATGACAGGTAGTTAAGCTTATTTTGTGAAACACTGAAGTGTCACATAAGATCTGATGTGTTTTCCTGGCTGTGGTACAGATTTTGGCTGATTCATGGAGGTACATTAGGAGGAGTATCAACAGGTGCTACAGCATCCAAGACATTGTGTCATCCCACAAGTAGGCTGGAGAAGGCATGGTTGTACATGGGGCATAACACGAAGTCCAAAACCTCTGCTGCAGTCTTTTACCATGTCTCATGCAGGACAGAAAGTGCTAATAAAGAATGTCAACTGGTCTGGTCTGGTAAAGTCTAGAGCAAGTCTTAAGTATTGTGTCAGGAAAGGGCTCTTCCAAACACAGGCCCTCGTCTGAGAATTTTGCAATAAAAATAAGGATGTCACATGGCACCGTGAGACTAGCAAAGCAAATTAGTGAGAACAATGGGACAAGGGTTTGTATTATTTTCTTCAGGAACAAAAGAAGGAAAACGGGGCTTTATTATTCTATGTTATCGTTTTAGCTATGTGGGGTTTTAGCCAATAACTGATGCCAGTTGTGGTTAAAAACACTTCTGTTTTTTTATAATCTCCCTTCAAATGAAAGAAAGCATTCTGAACAGATTGCACGCGTATCAAGCTCTAGAGCAAAAGTGCATGAGAATAGGAAGGTAAAATGTAGTTGGTTAATAATCTTAATTTGCTTTATTTCATTTAATAGAAAAACACAAACGATTTCATCTATGAGGGGTGGTTGCTATTTTTCCTTCAATTAGATAAAGCATCCAGTTAATGCATGTGTCATCATTAAGATCTTTCTCTTCCAATTAAGGTAATAGTGGTCCTTCATGGATAAGACATTTTCCAGTATTTGGTCAATAGACACAGCACTTAAAAACTTTTATATCTCTGTGTGAAATGACAAAATGTTTGCAGCCATTTTCAATCGCAGTTTACAGGAGAAAGAGTATCATTAAGCACAAATGCTCAGAACGGAAAAACTTTTCAAAAATCTTGTGAATGCTTCTTTTCATATGAAACATAAATCCTTGCTTCTGCAGAAACAATATGATCCTTTTGAGCAATCATATACAAAACACTCAGAATGTAATGACTGATGAAAATATTAATAGTATTTTAATGTCAGAGAATCAAATACCGATGAAGATGAAAAAACGTTACCAAAACTGCTACCAGTATGTCACTATTGGCATCATTCAGTAATGAACAATGACACGGTGAATCTACTGCTCAGTGTTAGGTAGCAACAGAAAGTACAACAGAAAGCTCAATTTTTTTTTATTTACTATACAACAGATTTGATTTTTATACACAATCAGATTTTCAAAGTTAAAACTGACATGTTATAACTATCTTTAACAATTTAATTATTTCTAGGTATCTAATTATATCATCTGAGGAAGGAAAGAAGGAAAGTCAGGAATTCCTAGTTTTTCAGATATAATGCTATTGAAGAAACTTTTTTGCTTAAAAAAAGGGGGGAATACTTCAAACAATTTTTTTTTAGGGAGAGAAAAATTAGTGCATTTCAGTATCTGCTTGGTAACATCTACATGAATCTGGGCAGCAGATTGGTTTTGTCTGGAGGTTCAAATTAATTTTCTCTCCCTCAGTGCCTCTGAGGCAAGCGGGGATGTTAAAACAGGGATGCTAAATCTAACTTACCATTCCAAATTGCTGTGTTGATCTTCACTGTTTATGAAATACTTTCAGATTCACAGCCAAGAAGTCCTTTATCAGTTTGCAATTATTACTGTTATTATCAATATGAAATGCCATGTTGGAAAAATAGTGCTTTGGGGAATTAGTAAAACTCATGAAAATAAAGCTTACTATAAAGTTAAGCCACCAAAACAAAGAAACAAACAAAAAATTACTACTTTGGCTTTATGCTGTTTCTCTGCAGATGTACATCGGATGAAGACAGTTGGTTACAGGAGGTTAATAGCCCCACTCAAGGTGGCTGTCAGGAAGACTGGAGGACAGAGGCTGACATCAGTTGAGGATTTAGGAGAGCAGAGTGGAATAAACTACCTGTATTAAGCAGGGCAGATAAACTCTTTGAGGGAAAGAAGATGAAATGAGTGAATCTGGGATCAAATTCTAAAACCAAGCTATGGTATGGCAAGGTATTCTGGACCATAAGTTATAGTACAGCAAAGACAGATGGTAGGAAATCTCCTAGACAGGACAATAGAATTTGTGGCTAGGCCCTGAAGCTATAAATCCTACAATAAGTAGATATACCAAGTTGGCTGAAGGTAAGCGTAAAGTGCAGCATGACATATTTGGCATTATTGAGCTTTAGATGCTCTGCAAGAAGAATAGGCTGCAATAGGAAAGACTTATTGCCATCATAGACCTGATAAAGGAGTGGAGAATAAATGTGGAAAAATACTATACGGTTTTTCAAACCATATTGCTCATGAAGTATGTTCTGGAAGATCAGATATGGTGGCTATAAAAAGAGAGGATTTTATTGTTAGCTTTTCTGTGATACAGGACATGAACATTTGGTTGAGAATGTGAGAAAAGACAAACAAATTTAGGATCATAATGTCCCAAACTGGTAAAAGAATGCGGGACATGGAAAAAGGCAGAGCAGCACCAGTCGTCTCAGTGCGCTGAACTGAGAACTGAAGAAGACAACATCAAATAGCAAGGACCCCTGTTGTGAAACTCTGCATCCCACAGAAAGCACATTAATGGGTCTCTCTAAAACACTGAGGAAGAGGATTACAGGCTAAACTCTCTGATAGGTTTGTCTGTTAATCTTGCTTTGGTTATTCTTGCTTCTCCTGGGATCCTAACTGATGGAGGGGAATAATTATGATAATAATATTCTAATTATGTTTAAAAGTAAAGCTCTGTTGTTTGATAGTATTCTAATAAATTTTGCTCCATGATTATGATGAAAAGGAGAACTTCTCAGCACCAGCTATTACCATCAAGCTGTAATGAGAGGCAGCATGATTCTCCTATAATACTAAAAGCAATGATTACAATATCTCAAATCTATGAGTAATGACGATGACTGGTTTGTTGGAGTTTTTTGGTGTTTGTATCTAACAAAAAAAAGACAAGTTTTTACTGAGTCCTTTAATTCTGCATGCTGAGGTATTGATCTTATGTCTTGTCTGTCTGATGAGATCCCTGAGGCAATATAAAGCACTCATTGCCAGTGCAGCTCTGTTGATGCATAGGTTTAACATAAATTGATAACCCCAAGGTTTGGAGCTTTTTAGCTGGAGTACAACACCTCTATCTTATTGTGTGCTATTCCCACATGTCATATGATGGGGAAAGGTAATGTGCCAATGAACTTTGGGTGTAAGACAGAGTCTAGATGTTCTTCAAAGTCTCAGATATTGGCTCAAATCAGGATCAGAGACCCAAACAGAAATAGTATTAAAGTTGGTACTGGAGGTTAGCTCAGAGGTTACTCAGATTTAGGTATGCTTCATAGATACATCATCCTCACTTATTTATAAATTACATGACTTGAGATCAGAGAGGAATTTCTTCTATATCTGACAGACAAGAATGCATCCACCAGATTTAATACTTATAAAGTAAAATAGCCACTTTCAAGTGGTAATTTGGTGAGCATTCATGTTTAAATTATGACATTTGATGGTTTTCTATTGATCACTATTTGCCTGTTTTGAACAGGTCATGATCAATAATAAAAATAACAACCTGTAGTCAACTCTTCTGACTGGTAATATAACCCTTGCTTGTTCTGTGTAGTCACAACAGGGTTTTTACTCCAGATCAAGATATAACTCTCTGTCAGCTACCAGACGGCACTATGCTGCAGCATGTATCTTACATACTTTCAAATTTCAGGTCACTAAAGGATAAACATTTTGTTGAACTTGATACCTGGTTGTTGGGGGTGGGAGTCTTTTAAATAATTCTTTGTTTTCAATCAGATGATCTTTACATCAGTGGGAAAAATATGAGGCCTCAAAGAGAGACAGGCAGTATATGTCTTATCACAGCGTGGCTTTTCTTGGGTGGAAAACTTACTGGATTTCACAAATCTTTTAACTCATTTGAAATCAATTTTTCAAAGTAGAGCTGATGAGCTAGAAGAAGCTTAAACTGCAAGTTTTTTACACATCCATTTCCTTCTAATGCAGTTATTTCCTGATTCATCACCCCTAAGCAAATTAATGCAAGAAAGAAAAATAGGATTAAACATAAAGATCTATTTCTAATAATTTTTACTTTTCAAGTTATTGTTGGATTACAATGTCCTTTACTATCATCTCTGAATTATTTAAAGTGAGCTCAGCAATCTAAATTCCTCTACTTACTAAATTATTTAGGGCATAAATGTTTCCTATTGAATGCTTTTGTGGTCAAATAATGTATCTCAGGCTAAATTAATAAAATTAATTTTAATGCAATAATATGAAGGCAGTAGCTAGGAAAAGTACCTGAAGTATCTTCCATTATGTAATTACTCATGAAAGCTTTGAAACTCAGCTCAGGAAAATTAATTTCTCACTTTCATTAATAAAACTCCAAAACTTTAGACTTTTTTGTTACTTTTTCACATGATACTGAGGTCAGAAGTGTAAGTTTTCTTCCAATACATGTTTACTTACAGCAGAATTAACTTGTCTTGCAAGACCTGTTATGAGTACCTAGGTGTGGCAAATTAACTCACAGAGTGGACATCTTGGGGGCTTCAAGACACACCACATTCTTATTTTAAAAGAGGTATTTGTACTAAACACTATATAGCGTTAAGTATGTAACTTTATTCCACAGTGTTTCACTTGTAAAGGGAAGATACTTTAGCCCAAATCAACAAAGATCTTAAAACACTGGAATGGTTGTAATTGTTTTGAGAGGACTGTGTTTGAGATCAGCAAAATTTAGAATTGGGTATGGAGGTCAGTAAGCTCCATGTCTGATATAGTTTTTAGATATGAATTAAAAGGCCAAGCTTGTTTATGCAACATTTTCTACAGAAACTCTCACCATTACAAATTAATATAAAATATTTTATTACAGTAGGATGCTGACAGGTAAGACAATCTATCTGTTTTATGTATGTTTAGAAATAGTACCCAAGGAAACAATCAGAGAGTGAATAGAAATCAGCTCCCAGGTGCACTATTTCTTATTGGAAAGGCTGGAAATCCAGAAAATGGCTGGATTTTTCCCACAGCAAATAAATTCCCATTGGAGTGTTAAAAAGAGTAAGCGACTCTCTAACATAGCAAAGCCAAAAATTTTCATTAAGTAGTGTAATATTAAATAAAAATCATAACCCCTAGGCTCTTAAACAGTACAAGTGAGAAATGCGTTACTCTGAAATACCCCAGTGTTATTAAAAAGAAAATAAAGGAGGGTGAACACACTGCTTAAAGTGGTCCTCCCTATTTAGAGTAACAGATTTGCTGACACCGTGCTCTTATGAATGGTAAAAACCTCTATAGAGTAGGTGACAAGTCACATGCTCAGATGCCAACCTAAGACTACATAAAATGACAGTACAGGTAGGTTTGTTAACATGTGATCAGCTGTAGAAATTTAATAGATTGGTTTCGTCAGCATTACATGGTTTTTTACTTGGAAAGAAATGTCAAATGCATTAAGGACATTCATCCCTTTCTCAAAATTCATCAAAACAATATTAATAACAGGAAGAGAAGAAGAAGAAGGTTATAGGTCTTTCAGAGGAAAACCTGCTATTTCAGCCTTTAAGCCAAACTCCAGGCAAGTAGGCAGAAAAGAAATCTCAAAAGAAGCTCCTAATCACCATCTGGTCACTGAAAATTCACATACAAAATTTCTCAGAGTATTTGCTCATCTCAGATGAGTCCGAACTCATGTAAAGTGGATGTGTGTAGATGCTGAATGGGCATCTGACTTCTGCAGAGATCTCAAGCCAGGTGTGAATTTGGTTGCTAGTCCAACCACATAGGCATTTGATTTTGTTTTAGAAAGTACTCAGATACATCTTCCTCTGCCTCACAACAGGCAGTTGTTCCTTTTCCAAAAATTAACCAGAAAAAGATATACAGTCTAGTATTTTCTGTCTTCTTCTGCTCCATTTCCCCCTCTGTCCTAAACACTCTTTTTATTTAAGTTTCTTTAGTTAGACAAAGTGAGTTAAAAAGTTTTGTCCTTTCAAAGCTGTTATGAAGTCACCAAAGCATGTGTATTCTGCAAGTCATTATATACTGCAACATTGTATTTGTCTATCTGGTTAGTTAGAGCAAGAGCAATAGTCGCAGAGTCTTTTCTGCTTACACCTGACACGATTCCTGTATTTTTCAGTCAGTAGGAGCTTTTTCCATGGGAAGGCCTGCATTTATCCATGAAGTTTCAAGTATACAAGACCTCACATGGCCCTTATGTGGAAGCCAGTTCCCTGCCACATTTCAGTTTCTATTTTCCAGGTTTTTTTCATGACAGTAAACAGTAGATATAGCCCATAAAGAAAAGGAAATTTAATATTAAATTTATAGAAAAATCAGAGAATGAGTTGCACTATGTCATGTTCTAGGACATGAATCCTGGTAAAGCTAAGGCACCTGATGGCTGTAGCAGATCAGTACTGGGAATAATGTAGCCCACTGGAAAGCGAGCTGCAAGCTAGGAACTCCAAACCATTCTCTTTCTCAGGATCAAAACGATTCTTTTGAAAAGCAGACAGCCTAAGGATTACTTTACTCTCTGATACTTACTCTCATATATATTTATATGCTGAGCTGTCAGTCAGAGAACATCTACTTGGATCCTTACTTTGGTATAACAATGAGGGACAGAAACAAGAAGAGCAAAGCTTGATGTGTTTAGAAATAGAAAATTTCCTACACAAAAATGCAGCTGAATGAGTCTTATTTGTCATCTCAGAGGAGATCACTGCTAACTGCTTGAAAGTAGAGATTCAGTACTGGTGTAAATTGGAACAAAGCTGCGTTCCTTATCTGCTCTCAGGTGGACTTAAAAGTTGGCTTGGCAGCTGCCTGACATCTCTCATACCAAAAAGTGTCATACCCCTGAACTAACTCCTGGGTCTGCCTTAGTAATGTTTTCATTTTGTTACCTTCAGTGCTTCCAGGATGGTTGGAGTGAGCTGAGAAGCCAGACCCAAAACCCTAGCAAAGGTGGTACAACATGCGGTAAAAACATCTTCTTGTAAAAAAAAAATGGGGTTGTATTTGTTTTTCATGCAGGCTCTTACAAGGAAAATATAGCTGAGGAGAAAAAGTTTGTAATTCAGTTGATAACAGAGGAGACAAGAACTTTTCTAGTACTGGAAATTTGTCATAGGTTTCTTGAAAAATACATAGTGCCTGAAGAATGCTGTATTTGTGAGGATTACATGTCCTGTGTTTTATTATATTGTCTTCTAGTCTCCCACAAAAACCCTCTAAATAAATAGTCTACAAAACATGACTTCTTGCTTTCATTTCTCCTTCTAAAAAGAAAAATAATGAGGTTTTGCCTCATCTTAGCTTGTAGGAGTTAAATGCCTCTCTTAGAAGGGTAGTGCCTTGGCTACGATAGTCTCTCTCTAGGTTTCTTGCATGGCTCCTGGACATAAATCAGGAAAGAAACTGGATTTAGTGTATTTGTCTCACTGTGAAGAAAAGTAATTTTCTGATTGCCTGAGAGGTAGGAAAACCAGCTTCAAACCTTTATTCCAGGTCAAGGAAAAACTTGAAAATAAGATAAGAAAATATGATAAGAAAATACTTTGACAAGTTATAGTAATTAGTGCTTCAGTGGAAGAATGTGATATGAACTATCTCACCAAGAAACATGTCTTTTTGAGAGTGAAGACTGTGGAATGACTATCACAAATACACTAGTATTTTCTTCAATAGCAACTTCCCTCAAGGACAAATTTGCTTTTGCTATCTTCAGCGCAGTATTCACTACTGTGAATGTGCTCACTTCCTAGATCCATACCATGTTAACAACTAAAAAAAGTAATTTTTCATTCACCAGAAATGATGACATTCTAAGAATCAGTATTCTGCTTTATGCTACATTTCATTCCCTATCATACCAGCCTGCGATATTAGCCAGAAATGAAGGTTACATGACAGTATTAAATAAAAGAAGGGAACTCTGTTTTCTTTCTTTTCTTCTTACCTGTGCAGTAATAAGTTAAGCACATCTGCAATTCAGAGTTTTATAGCTGGGGTGACGCTAAGCATTGTGGATGGCCTCTGTAGAAAATTTAATATCTCTGATGTTCAGAAGATCCAGGTGCTCCCTCTGAGCCTCACTGTAGAAGCTGTAAGAGCAGTAGGATCTTACGAGCACATTCAAGACTGCACATTCAACATCTCATACAATATGTGTAAATCCCTCAGATTCAGATGTTCAAAAAGATAAGTTAGCCCAACCAATTTGTCCAACTCTTCAGCACCAGCTACCACCTCTAAACATAGCAAGTGGAATGGAGGTGGAGGAAAGGTTGTCTGCTGATTCAGGTGAGGGAAATAAGACATCATGAAACACAAATGTTATCAGAAAGGGCTTTTTTGCAAGCCACGCTTCATGCAGCTGTAGTCATTCTGCTTTATACCATTCCATTAAAAGGAAAGCTGAGTTTCCCATCACAGACAAATTAAGGAAGGTTGTATGGGGAAGAGGGAAGGGAAATGGGCCCCCTCACCACAGTAAGCAGCATCTAGTAAAGCAAACTGCACTTACCTAAACCCCAATCAGCACAGCGTTACAAAGAATGAAGCAAAGAACAAAAAAATGTCATGGCTTAACATTTCCTGAAGCGGTTTGGGCAGGATGAAATGCCTGCCATGGAAGCCTTTTCTACCCAAGACCAATTTCAACAAGCTACTAAACCTCTGTATTGCTTGTGCCAGTAGAGACTGACAGCAGGAACGGAAGAAGTGCAATGTCAATGTAGGCCCACTCAAGTACACTGTTAAAAAGTACTCTGTGGAACTGCATAAATGCTAATGCACTTCCAAACTGGAATATATTCAGTGTGAAGAGCCCACTAGTCGCTGACGAATTATCTTGTGCTTGTGCTGGGGAAACCCACCAAAAACGACAAAGGTATATACAGTGCTGGAGTTGCCTGAGCATAGACTGCTGGCCCTCCTGGAGAGACCAGAAGCCATAAAACAGTCGTGCCAGGCTAGCCATCAAACCACAACAATTACTAAGCTGAAAAAGCAGAAATCTCATCCTCAGTTGCTTTACATGCAATTTATAAAGCTATCTGGTTTTCTCACATGATCTCTATAAGATCTACTGTGATATGTAGGATCATAAAGCTCTGAGTACAACGATGTTGTACAACAGTACAACAATGTTATCAATATCTACTGTTAAATGTTTATGTAACTTTGTCTAACAATATTAATTTAATACCAAACTTAAAGTAGTACTAAGAGAGAAAGCTGATTCATGGGACTTTTAAGAAATGTTTCTGTTCTTCTGTTGCCACTTAGAATTCAGGCCAGAATTCAGCCATAGTGACTTTTCAGGTAAGTACTAAGTGGAATGGTCTTGGGCTAGTCCACATCACAAAACCTTTATTCTCACTGATCTTAAAAGCAGCAGCTACTCAATAATCGGAAGGTTAAGTTTCATTTTGCTGTACCCTTGACAGCATGACTCAGAAACACATCTGTTGCTGATGATCCCCCTATAGAAAAAGGGAAGACTTCACATGTAAAGGGCTGATAACACATATAATAAGTTTTTCAGACTACAAATCTCTCTATAAAGAAAGTTGAAAAACATATTTCAGAGTTCATTATATGGTCAGCCGCCTAGGTTTAAACAGCTCAAAATGATCAAACCAGCAGAAGTATACTACAAATGGATTTTTATTGACTGAACTGGATAAACAGATTAATTTAAAAAAAAAAAAACATATTACAAACTGGTGCAGTACCATAAAATTAGTTTTTACATGTGGAGATGCCATTCTCAGCCTGCACAGCTCCTGCAGCGCTGTAGCCCATTCTCATTGCAAGCAGTGCACTTGAGGGCTTTGAATGAGTCTGTAAAGCAGTTCCGAAACACAGACATCTTGCTCCCATGGCACGCTGAGCACGGCAGGAAACCAAAGCCACCACAAGAGCGGCACTCCTGAGGATGCTGGACTCTCTGCTCAAAGAAGAATGTGAGAAAGACAAAAGCATTACCTCATCAGCGAGCACAACCTCTAGGAAAACAAGTGCTCCAGGACAGCTGAGAATACACATTCTGATTCCCATCTTGAGCCATACCCACCGCCCCATCCCAAGGTATATCACCATGGAAGACCAGTACATCTGCCTTTTCCTTTGGTCAGATCCACACGTAATGGTCAGAGGCTCACTGCAGGCTCACATTATACCTTAGTAGCCTGTGTTTATACTTGCCAAAATAGATCGCTGAAGGATAGCCTGCATATGTTCCTCTGATGTAGTTTAGGTCTAGATCAATTTTAGGAGATATTGCAACTGATTGAATCTAAACTTAAGGCAGTTTATGTTGACATTATGTTTTCTATGCTGTATGTTAAGATACTATGACTTTTAGCATTTGCATGCTCAAGCTGAACATATTGTTCCTATTACAGTTAGAGCTGATCATATCAAAAAGCAATTCATAGCTTCTGACAAGTAGTGCTTGAGGAAATAAGTGGTGTATTCAAATTTATGGGTGTAGAATGCTGAGGCTCTAAGTGTAAAGAAGAAAGATCATCAATATTCAGCAGTTATACCTGGAGAAAACTGCTGCAAGCAGGGCTTGGGCTCCTTCAATTGTCCTAATTCCTGAGTAAAACAATAATTTTGCTCTGTTTTGTATTGGATTAAAGACAATGGAGAACACAAGAAGAGATTTCAAAGACATTTTTAGGTTTCAACTGCTAAAAATGTTGCTAGTTTGTTTAATGCTTGCCTTAAAGTTTTATATCAGAGAAGGGCAAGGTACACCATGTTGGGTACTTACCACTGCAGATACGTGGCTTTAACATTGCGCTGTTGAGTGAAGACTTTACCAAATTGTTTACAAAGGAAGAACAAAAATCCATACAATTTGTGCTAGTTTTAGCCTGAGGAATTATGTAGCACTAAAAAATTAGTCACAAGTTATTACCAAAGCATACTAAAATATGAACAGATAACGTAGTCCTTCTTGTAGCTTCATCGAGAAAACCATTAACAATAGCATTCATCTATTGACAGCTCAGATGAACATGGAAAAAAGGCACTTTTTCTTTTTGTTCTGTAGCTCATAAACTTGCCGTTCTTCTTCACTGGGCAAACAACTCTTACCACTATTAACTTCTCCAGGAACAATGTTTGGAAGTATATAATGTAACATTAGCATTCTTTTTATCTCAGGAGTGCCCACAACTTTCACAATTTATGGTGGTGGTTTACTTTATTGGAAGTTATTTCAAATAATCTCAAAATTGTAAGAAAATAATATTTTTAATCTTTACATTCATTATTGCTTGTTAGGCTTGTAATTAACTACCTTTCCAGGTAGTTAAGAGAACTAACCGAAAAAAAAAAAAAGAGCAAAACTGCTTTAGCTCAGTCCCTTGAACAATGGCCATTTCCTTCTTGAACAGATCACAGTTTGTGTAATCACTTTCTGCATCTTCAGCAATGAAAGACCTGACTTCCCCTTGCACTTGTAGCAAATACATTTTTGTGGAAAAACAAAACCAAAAGGCAGTGAAGCAGTGATTGCATTCAGTATGCAGTTATCAGTCGGCTGTAGTCTGGAATTATTTTTCATAGATGTACCTTCTATCCCACGATTAGGACACACGTTAGGCTAGGTAGTAACAATATAGGACCCCTCAAAACAGGATTTGGGGACAAGGAAAACTAAGAGCTGGAAAAAGGCATGATAACCTATAATTTCAAATTTGTGCAAATTGGTGTAATTAGAAACTTCCAGCATTTGCCCAGATTTTTTAGATGGCCAGTTTTAAGTCCAGCCAGACTGCAGATGTGCAGGTCCCCATGCATTCACTGCAGTGCACAGTGAAGTGGTGGAGCATCCACGAAAGAGGCCTGACTCCCCCATGGCATGGTTTAAATACCAAAGATGATGTTCAAAGGTAATGGGAAAGGGAAAATGGCGCTGTGGCAAAATCTAGAGAAAAGAGAGATGGACATTTTGGGCTGATGTTATTGCTATTCATGTTTTCTCAAACTTAATGGGCTGTGCTACTATGATATCATTCATTCAGAGAGAAAAACAAAAAAAGCATTTGGGATCATCAGTTTATAACAGAAGAAAAGGAACTGGTAAAAAAATAAAATTACTCAATTACAAATATTCAGTGTATGTTCCTTATATCTATTTGCAGAAATACAATTACCTCAATTTTGGTTAAGAGATCCTGCAGTTCCCCAGATTCATTCATTAGTAAAATTTTTTCAGCACCCTATTAGTAAGAAGAAGAAAAAGGTCAGACATTTAGCATGAAAAAACAGAGACGATTAGAAGATTTGGTCTTGAAAATTTTAACAGGCTGAGGACAAATTTGACTCACATTAAGTATTTTGTAAATAGGTCCACCTTAGGAAAGCTAGAATGAGAGGAGAATCTATTCAGAGTTCTGATAGTAGTGCCTGAAGTTCATTACCAGATGTTGTATCACACTGCCTTTTTGTAAAAGGTGATACAGCTTGGAAATTCTGATTGTGTTCCCTTTATTTCACAGGGTATGTTTCCTGACAGAATGAAAAATATGTCTAGTTACCATGTCAAAAATTACAATTATATAAATATATTACATATCAGAGAATGCAGAAAAATGAGAGAAGGAAATTGTACTTCAAATATTCTGGCAGTTGAGCATTGAATTAAGACATAATATGCCTAATATATAACACAAGGAGAAAAAGGGTAATGAAAATACTGTAACAACATTAAAGTCAGACACAACAATGAATAATAATAATTTAGTCTGACTACATTAGGCCTCGGAGGGGTTCTGTGATCTGAACCAAAGCAGTACTGAAGTGTTTTTTTCTTTTTTCCTCCTGAAAGTAAATGCTAAGAGATTATTGCAGGCAAAATTAAAGTGTCAAAGATGATCTAACACTTTTTTTCCCCCTTTTCTTCTAATTAGAGGGCTGATTTGAATGCTTATACTTCACTTATGTAACCAAACTCACTGAATACTAAATATTACCAAACACTTACAGACACTTTTAATCAGCAGATTGCTAGAAACCAACAAAAGGTGAGAACAGTGAGACACAGGGAGCTGCACAGCCCTTACCTGCTGCTAAGGGTGATAGGCCACATCTAGCCTGGATGCTAGGTTCATACCATCATGCTGCCCCGATTTGCTAGTGTCTGCATGCCCAGACTGTTAAAGTGCAACTTCGGGTTTGCTTCCAGCATGTGTTGGGAGGTGAACTGGGATGCTGGCATAGGGCTGAAGAGCAGTGGGGTGATGGCACACAGCTGAAGAGCAATGGGGTGATGGCACACAGCTGAGGAGCAGTGGGATGCTGACACACAGCTGAGGAGCAGTGGGGTGATGGCACACAGCTGAGGAGCAGTGGGATGCTGACACACAACTGAGGAGCAGTGGGGTGATGGCACACAGCTGAGGAGCAGTGGGATGCTGACACACAACTGAGGAGCAGTTGGGTGATGGCACACAGCTTGGATGTACCATCACTTTGAGCTGTCCACAGCCAGCTGAAGGGGCTCTTAGCCCCAGCTCCCCACCAGCCCTGCTCACCCTGTTACTGGAAGGTACAGTAAAGGCTGCTGGGGAGCACAGGAAACGTGTATAGGTCAACTAATATACGTGTTGGTGTCCAACGATTCACAGTGCCTTGCTGGGGAGTAAAGAGGCTAAAGCCAACTAAGGGCCACCAAAACATTGCAAAGGATTTTGTATGACACCCTACTTAAGGTTAGTTTCCCTCTAGTAAGTCTTTTTGCTCTGGCTTTGTACAAAACAAGAGGCACTTTTGACTCTGTTTGATGATTTTTGTTTCAGTTAAAAAGCATAGTATTAATATTTTAGTGAATGTGAGTGCCACTTTTTCAGTGAACGTTACTCTTACAAGTGCTACACTTCCAAAGAGATTTTTATTAAAAAAGAATTATCTACAAGGTGATTAGTTGTGGTTAATTAGTCACAAAAGACGACAGGGAACTCAGATCAGCTAGCTTTACTTGTGCTGACTCTTCTGCTGAAATCTGCTATAGATCACAGGCACACAGTGCACCAGTTTTGACATATGCATTAGGCTCTCTGTGTCCCCAGCAGAGCAGCTTTTAGCCGTCTGTTAGCCCCTTTCGTGCTTCCCCTCTAATCTTTCTCTGCTTTCACACAGAACAGGCAATAGGAGTGACTGGCACAACAAGGAGAGGGTTTGCCAAGGTGGCCCACAGAGCATTAGCTCTGGGCCTGAATGCACCACAGCGGCTTCAGACAAAGCTTGCGCTGCCCATCTGATGCAGAGACGTTAAGCTGCAGCTTTATTGATGTAATTGCGGCACTGCGAATTCCCTAAGCTAGGCAAGCCCTGATTTGTCTCCCATTAAGAAAAAGGATCTTTTCTCTGTGGCAACAGTTGGCAAAAGTATCCCTGTGACTTCTGCTTCATGTTACAGTGATGCTGTATGATAACACTGACTGGCTTTTGTGATAGTATAATTAAAAGTCCAACAGGTTTCCCATTATAGATTCATATTTTGAAGGATTTATATTTTGGATGACATTTAGTCAGCCAGCTGTGTTTCTTTCAAAGTGGAAAGCCTCATTACTATGATTCTAAAATTAAAAACTAAACATCCAAATGGCTATCAACATTTTAAAGTGCTTCAGCACGTCTTTTCTCATTAACAGCTGCCTCGGGTGAAATTTGAATAAAAGATACTTTGCAGAGGTTAACCTTCCCCTTGAATCTGTGAACCTTAACACACAGAGTCTATAATTAATAGAGTAATTAAAGCAGCTGTTAATAAGTCAAATAGCTGCTTTCCAACCAGAAAGTTATGTCTCTTTTCTTCCTAGGTCGTGCTCAGTCCACAATTACCCACAAAGGGATGCAAAACTTTAAAGATTCTGCCCCTCTAAGACTCACACAAGGAACATGATTGACAGTGCCCACAACATTTAGAGAAGCAGTGGGGAGAAGTAAGTTTTCAGTTTTGTTAACCAGTTACATTTCAAAGCACTAGCCTGTGAATCCTTTATCTACTAACTTCAGTAGCTCTTTACCATGGTGAAGGAACCCAGGGACTGCAGTCAGGTCTTTGCCCTTCTTTCAGCAAGGAAATGCCATGGACTTTGCTAAATCACTCAGTGTTGTAGTCTGAGTCCAACTTGGTTAGCCTCACACAAGGCACCAATTGTTACAGCAAAAACAAACTAGTAGACTGCAACAAAACTTTTACCATCAGCCAGATTCTACTGTCCATGCTGTTTCCCCTTCCTCCAGAGCTCAGACCACACTACTCCTCCTCCACCCAACCACCTCTCCCCCCCATCCTCAGGGCTATTTAACCCCTTAGCAGGAACGAGCTACACCTGCACATCATCCATGTCAATCAACCCACTGCCTTTGCGGCAAGGCCACAGCTGCATGTTATCAGTGCTAATCAGCCCACTGCCTTCATTCCTCTACAGACAAGTTTCCTAGATAATTTTTATTCCTCAACATAATTTCCCAATTTTCTCTTGAGAATGTCCAGAAATTAACATTGTATTTGAGGTATTGTTCCACTGATTGCAGAACTAGGACAAATCCAAGGTCCACTAAGTTTCTACTGCCCCGGGTGCCTGGTCACTAAACCCATCTGTTGCTCACCTGTCTTGGATGTAACCCATTACCATTTTCACCATTCACCATGGCATGTAACCCATTTCACCGTTTCACCATTTTCACCTTCATCGAGAAACGCACACAGATATTGCTTTGCACCCAGCTGTACTCGAATACCTGCTAATTTTGGGAAGCAGCTTCTCTTCCACATCCCTCCTTACAGAGAGAGTAAAACCACCACGGCACTGCAACGTCTCTCTTGCGGACATGCTTGCTGTGCAGGTAAATTACATCCCTTATTTCCTTAAAAACAAGCTTTTGCTAAGTATACAGATGAGACCTCCTGCTAAGGCAGCAGAATGCGATCACATGCCTTGCCATTCCTGGACCTGCCATGCTTTTTCACTGTGCCTTACCAAAGAGAGGGGCTGTATATACCCCTGTCTTTGCCCAAAGCTCACATGCTTTTCAGCCTACAACACTACACCTCTCACAAGGAGGTGCCCCTTAGCAGAAGACACGCACGGGGTACATTAAATGCCTGGAAATCTGCCCATAAACAGAAAAGTGACACTGCGGTATAGCAGCAGCACCAGAAGTGTTGCTTTTGATATGCAAAGAACTGAAAGATTGATGTGTAAAAAGCTATCATATTAATTGAACCCTGCTCTTCCTGAAATGTTAAACTGCAAAATGGAGGAAACAGGTGGGAAAATGCTAGGTGACTTGATGCAATAATTACATCATAGTTTTACTGCTACAGAGCCATTCATATCCACTCCATCAAGTGAATGCCAGGAGAGTGTGTTCAACAAAACACGGAGGCAATTGAGAGCTACTAATCATAGATGGCCACTGGGAAGCAGCAAAAAGGAAACCATTAATTCTTGTGTAACAACAAATATGTTAAGCTGTTTTCTAAACGTGTTACAGAAATATCCTCATCATTCTTGGCAAATAATCATAGCCAATGAGTAAAATAAAATAATTTTACTGTAACCCTCATGCTGTTGAGAATTCATTACAGCTGGGAAAACTAAATAGAAAACAGTTTCTTCAGGAAAAAAATATTAAATTCACATTTTTGAAAAAGATTCAAGTAGGTTTGTATGGCAAGTGAACACTGGAATGAAATCACATATTTAAAGTGAAAAATAAAATAAAGCTATTTTAAAACTATTATGCAGTGAGCTAACATGTTTACTAAGGTTGACTCTATTTGCCTTTTTTTATGTGTATCCCTTTTCCAGCAAAGTAGGTCTTTACATTAACATTAACATAAACCTCTAACAATCCTGAGTGCCTTTGTAAAAAAGTAAAAGAATGCTCCAGGTTTTTTTTTCTGTGTGGCTTTCTGGGTTTTGGAAGTCATTTTTTATCCTGCTTTGGTGTCCCAGCAGATGGCATAATTCCATTTCAGATGGAGACAGCCTCAGGTGAAGAGGAGGGATTATATCAGCTGGTAAAGAGCGTGCTGCAGAAAGAACCTGCAATTTCCTGACAGACTGATATTTAGACAGTGTGTGTCAAGAAATGAAATGATTCAATCCTGAAAAAATGAGAAGATTAAAAAACCTGCTGTAGTGCAGCACACAGGACTTTGCTTGACAGGGGCTAAATATGATTTTTCTATTGCTTCTGCCCAAGTCGCGGATTTGTTTCATTCCTCCTGTGCAGGCAATGATAAATTCTGCAGCGCTGTGAAGATTTATCCACACAGCCTGCAGTGCTCTAACAACCTTGTCCATGCTTCTGAATGGCTTGGATACCATATACTCTACCAGAAGCACATATGCTGTGTTCTGCTGGCTTTGTTACATTTATCTCATGAAAAATAATCTTTTCCCCTTTCAAAACTGTGCATATTTTAATTAGGGGCTGTTGATGTTTCCTCCTTATGACTCATGGAAAGGTGCATGGCTCAATATAGATTCTCCTTTGTATTGCTACATGCAATCTCCTTCAGGGAGGGATTTGTCGGGAAATAAATATTTATTTTTTTTTAAAGAGAGACAGGAAAAGAGAGAGAAAAAAATATTGCATGATTAATTTACTGACACACCAGGCTTCTGGATTTCTGTGTTGCATTTGCATATCAGAAGATAATTATCATAAAAGGCATTATAGAAATGTTCAGTTACCAACGAGACCAAAATCTGTAATTAGTTCTCAATTGCATTTTAATGAAACAGAAGCCCAGCACAGGTTCCAGCCAACTTACTGTCTGGAGTCACCGATGCATTGTCTTCTTAAGGTGCCACATCCACCAGGCAATAACATAGCTAGGGGGTGAATACTTCATCGCCAGACCTTCTCAATATGCGAAGTGCCCCCCTCCTTATTTCTGTTGTTAAATGAATGAATGCCAACCTCTCTTGTGAAGCCATATTAAGATAGAGAAATAAAAACTGCCATAAAAATGAGGGGGTTTGCCACATTTACCAAACAGAGTGTGTGGACAGAGGTCCCCTGCCACTCTGAGTGACAGGTCCACCCTGGGGCTCTGCTCTCCCATCACTCGGTGCTCCCGCTGGCAGAGTTAGCTCTGCTCACACTGAACTTGGTTTTCCCACCCTGGTCCATCTCAACTAAAGCACATTAGAGAGCGACGCTGCGGCAAGCAGAGTGCTACCCACTATGACGATAATTAGTGGAGAGCAGCGGAGGACAGAAACCCCACCTGTGAGCAAAGGTGAGGGGCACCCACACGGGGAGAGCAAAGGGCTCCCTCCACTCTGGCTGGCCATGATGCTCCCTGCAAGCAGAGTAGGCATCTCCGGGACTGCTCCCTGCCTGAAAAGCAGATTCTCCACAAATAATATCGCTCTTACGTGTAATAACTTTAATCCTCTCCTGAAGCTAAAGTCTGTTCCATTTAACCACAGTGTGCTTTATCAGTTTAATCAAAAAATAGAAAAAGAAGAAAGAAAACACCTCCCAAGTCTGAATTTTTCTGATTTTTAGTAGATTAATATTTTTTGCTTTCTTGTGTTAAACAATGTGAATGCAGTTACCATGCTGTAATAAATGTCTGTAGACCAGAACACCAAATTCTTTACCTACAGAGGAAGTAAAATCTGCTGACTACTTGCCAGCAGCTAGCTAGACAGCTTGATTTGTCTCTCCCACAGACAGCTAGACCCCTAATTGACTTGCTTTCTTTTCTATACCTCTCCAAAGTATCTCATACAATACTTAAATAATTTTAATGAGATCATATTGCTTGTTACACTGTTGCTTCGCTGTCAAAAGACAAGCTTCCCATGATCTTCTAAAAAAAAAAAAAAAAAGCAAAAAAAAAAGCCTCAGTGAATTAATGGGCCGTCCATCATACCAAAATGACTGTAACCAGGCTTCACCTACAGCTGAGCAAATAATTTATTCAATCCATTTCAGCATTTTAACTGAATTCTTTTTGACAAATTGATCACACATGAACTGAGACTTTATTGGGGTCTGTCATAACTCACTACTTTTATTTTTAACATGATCATTAGGTGAGCAAATCTCAGTCTGAATCCTGTTGAATTTTAAGCTGCTTTGGACAAAGTACTTCTGCTCCTGGCTGGCTGGAGAACTCACCAACTCAGGTTTTTGATAAAAGCATCCTCTACTATGAAGTAAAAATCAGTATCTGCACACAGGCGACTTTGCAGTGGCTGTAGTGGTCTGGCGAGCCCTGCGCCAGCAAATGCCTTTGTTATAGTGCTCAGGGAAACCTGTCTCATGCAGAGCGCGCAGAGAGCTAGGAGGAGGATGGGGAGAAGGGGAAGAAAGGGAATTTGAGTGTTTATACAGGCCCAATATCAATTATGTCTGACTGTTGATTACATTTCATTTCATTACTTAAATCTTTCATGAAAATGAAAGTGATAAGCTACACAAACACAATAACCCCACTGTGTTTAAATATAGTTTGCCTTCACAAATCACAGTCTCGCTGTTGGTGCTAATTGCTAGTTCTTTACCACTCCAGACAAATAACTTCTCTGAGCATTCAAGCTGTTTTCTGTGTGCCACTTTCCAGAATCTTTTTTCTTTTAAACTCTGATCTTTTCAATTTCTGGAAAATATCTTTTGAAAGTACAGGCTTGGCTTAATGAAAAGGTGATTTTAAGTACCAGAAGGCTTTTAGACCCTGAGTACCAATTTGGATTATAGTTTTCCATTTGGAGTTTATGTCTTGCAACAGGGCAGAGTTGGGCTGTTTTTCTCTCTTTTTTACTGGTAGACTTTTCTAAAAGTATATATTAACCAATTCTCTACCTAAAAAAATGTTCAGTGGATTACAGATCCTGATACAGACTACATTATATAAAATTCAATGCATGTTTAAGGCCTGACACCCCAAGCTGTTAGTGTCATATTCAAAACAGATATTACTAAATGACAGGTTTATGCTATGTGTGTTCATCTTCCTGGGTCAGTCATACATACAAGTTCCCATGAGGAAAAAAAATCCATTTCTTTAGATTTTCATGGTTTCAGCTGCAAAGATAAGGTATTTCTTAAGAAACACTGGATAGCTTAGATTGTATTACTGCATATTATTCCCCTCCTGATAGCCTCTCCCTGGTTACCTTTTGCATCTTCAGATTAAATCTATCAGTGTGGATCTGTGCAGTACATACCACAAAGGGATCTCTGTCTTTGATTATTCCCATTGTTCCAGCACTACAAGCAATTTCCTAAAAACCCTACTTCTCATTCATCAAGGTTTTCATCTGTTCTTCCAGATTGCAGCGTAAAACATAGGCTTGTGCTTTACTTACCCCAAGGTAATGGCCATCGATAAACACAACAGGGAGTGAGGGAACTTCACAGACCCTCCTGCATCTTTCATCTAGTTCTTTTCCATAATCACTGTTCAGAGCAATGTTTTTTTCTTCAAATTTAACTCTGTGATTTTGAAAAATCTTTCTAACCAGTTCGCATCTTTCAAAAGTGGTTCTCACCACGCGAAGGCTGGTAGTATAAATTACTATGCGGCCAAACTCTGGCACTGTTGATACCTGGAAAGAAAAAATAGTTCCAATTACATTACGTAAGGTGTTAATAGTTCTCAAGTATTGAGTAATTTCATTAAAAATATTATTTAAGCAAAAAAAATGCATCTTGAAAACACAATCCGTCATCCTACTTTTTCCAAGACGGGAGCCTAAGCTAAGCTTCATCACATCCATGAGTCAACATTAACTTAGAACACTAGGTCTCTCCACACTGAACTAGATTACGACTGCAGAGTAGACAGCTATATCTCTAATTTTTAGTGTGGATCCACATCAAACCATTCTAATATCCAACCAACAATAAAAAAGTATGTTTTGCGAGTATTCAGTGTTAAATTCAAGGCTCGCTGCAGGTAGGAGAGGCAGTTCCCTTGGCTGTAAAAACTTTCATACCACAATTGAGATTTGACTTTTTACCCTACTTCTTCATATGTAAAATTTTGTGCCACGTCTTTCCTTTCTGGGATGAAAACAATTGGGGAGTGTAAATACTACAGCGATTTGTTTTCCCAGGAAGGAATGGAACATTTTTTAAAAGCCTGAAAATTATTGCTTTAAACAAAGATATTATGTTCAGATAAATAGCTAAAATCCTAGCTTTTTTAAAAGATGGTAAGACATTTCCAAGCTCTTCAAATTATCCATTATATTCAGCAAATTATATTTAATGATTCCAGAATTATCCCAGGAGTAAAAAGGCAAGTTGGAAAATAAAAAGGAAGGATACCTGTAATGCACTGTAGCAATCTATGGAAAAATAACCTTGATGTATGAATAGGTAATTTTTGAACTATGTCATGCGATAACTGTAAAGACACAGTTGTAAAATTGGGCAGATGTCACCGCAGATCTTGCCACATAACAAAGTGATATTTGTCTTACTATGTAAATGCAAACAAAACAAAAATTCATTGCAAAAAGCATATTCTGCTTAGGTGTTTACAAGGTTCAACATACAGTGAAGAGTCCTCAGAAAAACCACTTCATTTCACATATCACTTCTAGATCGCTTTAAGTGTAATTGCAAACATATGTAATGTAATGGATTTACATATCCCATTGTAGGAAGGAAGCACGTTGTAGTAGGTCAGTACTTATTTCTCTTTGAATGGATGTCAGAAATACAATTTTAGGAACAAATGCTATAAAAAGTGATCTACTTTTCTCCAGCCTGTTTTCTAGTTTGGAAATCTGATATACTGCTACTGCAGCATTGACTTTTCTCCAGCATATTGTTCACACATTCCAAGTGAGAGGATTAGCTCGTCCTCTACTTAAAAGACAAGTACATACTTTACATAAACACTGCCAAATATTTTAGTAACCACACATGGGTTGCTGGAAGGAAGAGCAGTTCATCCTTTTCGGAAGTAACCAAAAGGAGTTCTTAAAATATTCCTTAAAAAGATCATTTCCCATACTCGCTTTTTCCTCCTCTTTCGAGTGAAAATACATTTTGAAGTGCAAAACTATTCAATAGGATGGAAATTCTTGTTCCCTCACAGTTCTGATCTCTAATGCTGCTTGTTCCCAGACACCAGAGGCTGGCAGCATAGATACCAACAGTCATTATCTAGTGAAGCATCAGGACTGTGGTGTCCCTACAGCATACAAATAAGCAGCTGAAGAGACGGAAAAATGGAAAGTTGTAAAGTGATCTGGAAAGATATCAAGTGGAAAGTGTGCATGCAGAGTCACTTTTATGTTTATTCCTTTATTTTTTCCTAATGTGGCAGTGAAGAAATACCCTTGTTTGCCCTGCAAATAAGTATCAAGGGCATTGACTAAATAATTATTTAGGGAAATTTTAGTAAACACCTTGTTTTCCATGCTACAAACACAGAATTTGTCCTTGGCAGGACTTTATCATACCAGAAAAATCCCTCCTGTCACCTGCCTGGAACCACACTGGTGGTTAAAAATAGGAGTCAAGACAGTTAGAGAGATTTACAGGGTTTTCCTTAATGAGAATCTATGCTAATTCTTATTTTGCTACCTAATTCAATGGCTACAACCTGCAATATTTAGTTACTAGTATATGCTTTTTAAGTAAATCAACAGAATAATGTTTGAATATTGTGTTTTTCCTTCCTAGGTTGGAATTGTGGCAAAAAAAGTAGTAAATGACAAGCAATGTAAACAAATTAATAGAAAGATATTTAAAAAAATCAGCTTTTACAATTTTGTGTAACAAACTTCAAATTAGAATCATCTTGTATAACTCAGAAAAGCACATAAAATTTTGTCTGAAGTTAAACAGAAGGTAATTCTCTGTTTAATAGGCGTGACAGAACTTTACTCGGGCTGTGGAAGTAGGACAGATGAACAAACCAAAAGATTTGGAGCAACTTACATTGATCACTTTCTTGCACTTTCTGTAAGTGGGATTCTCATGGAAACCTGAAGCTTATGGATATCATTTGGCTTGAGGTGGCAACTTTTGCATCAGATTCAGAAAAACCCGTGCACCTATGGGCCAAGAGCGTGCTTCAGAGAAAGTGTCCACGTAGAAAAACTGCCAAGGAAGGGATTTAAGGTTTCAGAGGGAAATAAAGTTACTTAAGTAACAATCCTTTACATCATTTACAGCTCTTCGTTTAACAGCACAGTGCCACCATCTCTCCAAAGGTCCAAAGACAGTATCTGTTTTACTGCATCAACCTGAAGAACTTGCATTGTTCTTGGGAGCGTCAGGTAGGCAGCAACAGTAGTAGCATTACCTGCGTCTCCTCATGGCACAGATGCCACTCCCAGTGACTCAGGAACAGCTGCCCTTTTTTTTTTTTTTGTCTAAAGTGAAAAAGTAATTGTTGCACCACTTCAGTTCTGTCCAGGGCTGAACATAAGAAAACCAACAGCCCTTTCTTGTTTTGCACCTGACTCATTCTTTTCCCAGACTTCTTTAACAGGTGGATTAGGGCTTTTGCAAACGAGGAGTCAGCTACACTTTAGTGTACAACTGGGGGAATCCTATCCTTCTGCCATCCCACTGGCATCCACCTGACATGGTTGCAACTAAATGTAATCATTAACTGAGCAAGTCTTGCAAACTCAGCAAGTCTCTAAACTGCAGAGACATGGATTTGATGGATGGACCACACAGTGGATAAACAATTGGCTGGATGGTTGCACTCAGAGTTGTAGTCAACAGCTCAATGCCCAAGTGGAGAATAGTAACAAATGGCATTGCTCAGGGGTCAGTACTGGGACAGGCGCTCTCCAACATCTTTGTTGGTGACATGGACAGAGGGATTGGGTGCACCCTCAGGAAATTTGCTGACAACACTGAGCTGAGTGGTGCCGTCAACACACTGGAGGGAAGGGGTGACATCTGGAGGGACCTTGACAGGCTTGAGAGGTGGGCCCATGTGAACCTAACAAAGTTCAACAAGACCAAGTGCAAGGTCCTGCACATGGGTCAGGGCAACCTACAGTATCAATACAAGAGACCTGAAAAGGGACTTTTTACAAGGGCATGTAGTGATACAACGAGTAATGGCTTTAAGCTGAAAGAGGGTAGATTTTTATTAGGCATTAGGAAGAAATTCCTCACTCTAAGGGTGGCAAGACACTGGAACAGGTTGCCCAGAGCAGCTGTGGATGCCCCATCCCTGGCAGTGTTCAAGGCCAGGCTCGATGGGACTTTGAGCAACCCTGGCAGTGTTCAAGGCCAGGCTCGATGGGACTTTGAGCAACCTGGTCTAGTGGAAGGTGTCCCTGCCCATGGCAGGGGTGTTGGGGCCAGATGATCTTTAAGACCCCTTCCGACTCAAACCATTCTATGATTCTAAGAAGTCTTCTGCAAACAGCATGAGAAATGTCATCCCATAAGGCTTAAATACTTGAGTTTAGCATCAAGAGTGACCACAGAACAGAGAAAGAAATTGCTGATGAAAAAGAGAAAGCCTAATAGAGCAAGCAGATGAACAGCAATCTGGAGGGGTGCAGGGGACTGAAAAAGTTCTGAAAAGACAGAAACAACCAAAAATAGGTAATAAACAAAAAAAAATCCAACCAAAATATCAGGATACTGATAAAGGAAAAGCAGTAGAAACTAAATGCAGGAATAAAAATATTAAAAATATGACAAAAAAATAGAGAGACAGTGAAACAAACCAAATTAAATAATAAAACAGAGAGGTCACTGAAATATGACATCCTAAATCTTTTTTTAAAGAAATCCTGGTAGTCAGTGTAAGCGCATAACAACAAATATATTGCAGAGTATGTGACTCTCCAAGTTGTTTCAATATTTTGGAGTATCTTTTTTAAAAAAACTGTGTATTACTGGAGCTGCAGAAATATGAAATATTTGGGAATTGTACTCCTAAAATATGTGTTTGGGAATATACCTTCTCTGTATAACAACAGTCTTCTCAGTAGCTCTGAAAATGTAGTATAACAGGTGTTTCCATGGTGCTTCTGAAAGCCAGTTAAATATGTACACCATAAAACTCCCATGAGCATCTCTGGGTTTGGACCTTCACCACTGTATCTTATCCCTGGCTTCTGGATCCAGCTGCAACTGAAGTAGCAGCAAGAAGAGTCCATGCTTCTTTACTGGCCCCATAGCTACCCTGGCCCTGGCCAGGCCCCCGAGTCTGAGCATATATCACTCACACTCCTATTTGTGAGGGGAATTTATAAAATGAATTACTGAAAAATAATACGAGATTATTTCCTCAGTGTATTTGTCATGAATTGTTTTCCCCAGGCTATAGATTTTCTTTAACATCTTTTATGACATTTTGATGTCTGCCTTGCTGACTTTGAGTGGCTTTTTGTCTTTGGACCAAAACTTGTAACATGGATAATTTCGCAGCACAGCTAAGAGCTGGCCAAATTCAGAGCAGAGGAAGCGGTCCAAGACAATCTTTTCTACTTGTGGTGCAAGGACCACTGCTGGATCTTAGGGCATAAAGTGATTGATTGCAAAACAGTGGTAATATTTACTTTTTGAAAACTTTTGTATATGACTAAGTCTGCAAGCAAGTAGATAGGCAAGTACAGCAGCAAGAGGAATACTCAGGACATTAACCTCATTTTTATTTGGTTGCAAAAGAAAACTACCACAGCAACACTATAAAAGCAATCATGAATATTTTTTTTAATGCTATCTGTGAATTTATTTTTACCTCATTGGTGTGAAAAGAATAGCTATTTACCTTCATATCCATATACAATTTATTTCAATGGTGGCATCACTCACGAATTTAGACTTGGTTCTTTTAAAGTACAAAGTTACAACTGCAACCCCACCACCACCAAGCCCAGTCTATACTTCGCATTATATGCTTTATATGAGCAACTGTATTCTCACAAAAGCAGAATATTTTTCCGCCAAGATTAATGGGCTGGTATCACACTTTGGCAAAAGCTGAAATGTTAATGCCAACCTTTATCGCATATGAGATTTTTAAAGGTTTTTACTGTGTTCGGATATAACATTTGCCTAATGTTATTCGTGTGATAGTGAATTGCTTCTGTGACCTAAATCAATGGCTGATATGCCCTTCTCTGTCTCAGAATATCATCTTTCAACATCTCAGAGTGTTCTGCTGAAATATGCACCCCTTGGCTCTGTAATTAGATACTATCAGACTGGCAGAAGTATCTGCTATCCACTAAGTAGGCTGAGGTAGGACTCGAGAGCACATTATGAACCTTGTGCCAGAGACGCTTCAGTGAGTAAATGCAGCATTCATGATCTAAAGCAAATGATGCACAAGAGAAAATTAGTATATATATGTATGTATGTATGCATATATGTCCATACACATGTATTTTTATGTAAGCTTGCATATCTAGAGCTTCGAATTAAGCTGCTCACTTCATAATTGGTATTGCACAGTTAATAGCTTGAATCAGTATCAAAAACTGAGTGGCAAGAAAAAATATGGTCTAACACTAATTTTCTGACCACAATGTGATTTGGACTTTTTGGTTTTATTTTCCACTCAGAAACGGAAGGGAAGAAAACAGCTACAACTTTCCTGTTGAAGTTCTGCAGAAAAAATAAATCAATTTAAACTTTTCATTTCTGCTAGATTGAAAAGCTTTTACTAGCTTTTGAGTTTTAAAAGGCTTTCAAAATGTATACTAAATGTAATTAATACTTTCTGAAAGATTTATTTTAAAGTAAAAAGCTATCACCAAAATGTTGCGATATTTTTCTACATGACACTTCATCAGAACATATATGTTTTTCAAAATGCATAGCATTTCATGAAAAGCACACTTTTCATCATGCACTTGAATGCGATGGCTGGAGATTGAAGGTCTATGTGCTAGTGAAGATGACAATATTTGCCAACACAAGAACGCAGCACAATGCTGATGGAGTCGTGAACCAGCCCCTTCTGCCAGTCACTGTTGGTTGCCTGGCTCAAAATAAAGGTTTAATGGCATTTTTCAGGAAGAATTGATTCACTGGCCAGAAGACCTCTTTCAACAAACAGCCTTCATCAACCAAAGTGAAATAGTTTTCTTTGGCAAGTTCTATTTATGCGTACAAGAGGAATTGCAAATAGTCCCCAGTCATGGTGTTCACTCTTGGTATGAAATCACATTCCCTTCCACTTCACTGTTTGCAGTTCCAACCCTCCATGGGCTCTCACACAGCAAAGCACAGTGCACACTTACATTTAAATGTAAGCACTCTCTTAACTGCTTTATTACGTTAAAGCTGTAGTCCTGTTTGCATTGTCTTCAAGGAGCTGGCACTATATCAATATTCTGGAAAATTCATCATTTGAACTGTATTTAATTCAGAATACTATACATTTTAGTAAAGCTCAGTAGAATAAAGACTAATTTCTGCAACAGGGCATGTCATATACTCACATCAAAGCATGTACCAACCTTCTTTTAAACACATCACCTCAAAAGCACCACATTTTTTCTTATCCAGTTTTGGTAATTACAGGGAGTATAACTGTAGGACATGGAGTCTGTGACCCCCTGGGACAGTGGAACAATATCACCAGTTATCCTCATAACCATCAGCAAGCAGTTATCATCCTCATAACCATCAGCAAGCTGGTAAGGTCTATGCATACCAATTTACAAGTGAGGGCATCAAGAGCTGCACTCCTAAAGAAGGTAGCCAGAGCACCTGGGACACTCTCAAATACAGATGCTGGTTTTGCTCTGTCTGCCTGTGTTCTGGCTCTCACCTACTCCATGAACAGCAGCCCTAGGAATATATGCATTTCCAAAAACTATATAGGAGTGCAGTGTCCTCTGCCTGGTTGAGTGTCCTGACACAGTGCATGAAACATCTCATTTTTTCCTGTTGCAGTTTGATAGAGCTAAATAACTCTGAGGAGACGGTCACAATTATAGAGAAGTGCTGTGATCCAGCAAGAACCTGAATTCTTTGATCTCCTAACTCCTGGGCAAATGTTGTCTTTCTTGTCTACACACCCACCACATTCTGATGATTGTAAAATAGCACAGTTTTACCTCTTTAAGGCTGGCATCCTCAAAATTGTTCATCAGCTCCAGCATAAAATAGATATAGAGTGTCATCATACCTAAGACATTGGTATAGTATATTTATATATGCCTGTAATTTATTTGTACTTTTCAGGCAGTATATCAGTTTTGGGATATCAGATGAAAATAACAAAAGTAATAATAATACTGTATGTAATATTTATACTGTTCCTTTCATCCTAAAATTACTTGACTGGATACTAAAAAAAACCCAAAAACAAAAGGAGAGCTTTCCACCCTCTGACACCATGGATATGTGTGTTGTTACCCTTCCTGTTCCTCATATAATGCAATATAACATCCATACCTTCTTTTTGCCACTGTAGGCTTTCCCACACATCTTCTGGCACAGACTGCTATTCAAGGAATGTCAAAGTGTTTTCATTTCAAAGTAGAAAAAATGCTCACAATACCACAGCAAGGGAGTACAGAGTATGACCCTGCCTCTCCCTGCTCTCTGTAAAGCTTCAGCTACCAGCAGGTTCAGCAGGTACAAAGCCTACAAGTGAGCTCACGTCCCCGCGTCCTCATTGCCACTCACCCAGCACACAGCCACGCAGCCAGGCTGCAGCCTGCTCTCAGGTGACCCGCGCTCAGGTAAGAGAACAGGCTATCTCCCAAGGGTTCACAGTCTCTGCAAGACCCTGATGCCTCTGCTCGTGTAGCAGTCAAACTGCCTGCTGCAGGTGTGGCACTGACTCTGGGGAATAAAGCAGCTCCTGTCCAACCAGATGCAGCAATGCTGTGGAAGTCAGCCGGGGCAAAATTTATTACAGTGTTCGAATTAGTCAAAAAAAATCCATATCTGTCCATGGCTAATTGGATTTTATTTATCAGGTGTTGGAAGGTCTATCAGTATATTGTTATCAGTTTATTTATGCCATTCTGCAGATGACTGGAATACATGAAACCTTTGAAAATCAGAAGCAAAAGATAATCCTGTGAGTAATTCTAACCTAGTCTGCAGCTCTCCCAGGAAGAAAACACTGTCATATAATGCTTGTTTCTCTCTTTTGCTTGCTTGCTCCTTATTTCTCTCTTTCCCTATCTACCAATTTGATGTCTCCAACACATTCTTCCCAGAGAACAGAGAGAGTCTTTGTTTACAGAGGTTTGTAAGAAAGAAGAAGCATTTCTTTGTTGTGCAAGGACACCGTCCATAAAGACTGGAGGCGAAGAAGCAAGAGCTACTGAAAATAGTTTTGCCCTCAGCAGTTTACATGAGGCACTAGAAGCGCTTTGAAAAAAGGAGTGTCCAACAACCTTCCCTCACATCATGCAGTTCTGTGAACTATCCCTGTATCCAGCAGAAGAGGCCCAATGCCAGACGATGTACCTTGACTGTCCTGTAACATTGATGAAGCTCCTCCCGGTAGTCTGGCATGTGGGGGCATAGCTTTAAAATAGGTAAAAGCTGAGCTGTTTACACAGGTTGAGTGTTTCTGTCTTCTATACCTGACAGTCCTCGTCAGATTTGTAGATCTCATCTTTCTTTTTTTTCCAAAGGAAATACAGTGACTTAAATGGTCGGGTAGTTTTGATCCATGAAATATCTTATGCTGCATAGTCAGCACAGTAATGTATTTTATAGCTGATAAAATGTAAGCATTTAGAGGATCAAACCACATCTCAGCCAAGTATTATCCCTCATATCCCTTATCTTGGAGCAGCCAATTGCATCTACTAATGGAGAATAATAGGAGACGTTATTACAGCAAGGAATAATAATGGCCAAAATGCTGTCCTGGAAACAACAGATATTGCAAAATTGCCAAAATGTGCTTTCCCTTTTTCAATTTCCATGCAAAGCCCTCAAACATAATCCTGGTGTGTTGTGAAAAAAACTTCAAATGATACACTCTTCATCAAACACTGTTTATGTATCTTTTAACCTAACTGTCTAAAATGTTGCTTATAAATGAAAATAATTACAGTGTTAATTGACAAAACTGTTACGCTGTCCTTAAAATGTAATTGAAAAATCTTTCTCAGATAAACCAGTGACGGTGGTAAGAAACAAATCAAAAGTATTTCTTATTTAATTGACTTCATTTAATTTTTTTTCATTATTTAAAGCCCTTCATTGTTGCAGAGATCTCTGTGATTCCATTTGCTAGCATCCTCCTCCCCTCTCATGAGCCTTATAAAGACACCGAGAAAAACACAGTGTTAGGAAGCATGAAGCAAATAGCAATAAAATATTAGAGGCAGACAAATGGCTCCACAGGTAATCTTTTTATAGTTGGCCTGTATAGACTTTGGACTGCCAATAACTTTGAAAATTCCACTATCAGTACAAAGAAAATCTTTATGACTGCATCCATACCAGGAAAATCTGACTCATAATTCAGGACAGTGCAATTTTTAACAGCACTAGCCAGAGAACCTGATTTCAGAAAATTTTCACCAACCAGTGCAATCACCGTGCAAAACTAATATGCAATTATTTTTTAGGACAGACAGATGCAGTTCTCTGCCATTTACAGCAGGAATCTTCCATTGCAATCTTAATGCAGCAATCAGGAAATATCTAAACCAAGTTTCAGCAAGGCATGTGATATTCCCCCTCATTTGCAAAATGTACTGCGGTATCCTACACCAAAATAGACAGCTGGAACCTGATATATATATATTTTTCAGCCTTATTATGATCTCACCTACAAAAGACAACTGTGGAGCCAAATATTTCCTGGATTAAGTAGCGCTTAAAATCAGGTTGCTAAATTTTGCTCCTCTGGGTATAAAACATGGTGTGTTGTCCCATTGATTTAGTTTCTTTGACCATATCAATCATTGTCAGCCATGGAAAGCATTACTCTAGAATGATGATTTTATATCAATTTTATATTTATAGTTGATATTTTATATCAATTATTTTGACTAATGATACAGGTACATTTGGAGGTTTTTAGCCACTTCAAATTGATAACCAAGATTCAGCCCTGTAAAAGTAACTGTAATGGAGGGAATGCTCTGCCATCCACAAGGCATTCCCTGTACAAAGTGAATGAAATCGCAGTATTTCCTAGAATACGCTATGCAAAGGGAAAATATTTGTCATTAAGAGGGTTGACTGCAAGTAAATTTCACAGAGTGATTTTTTAGCTCTTGGACCCGAATTCCAGGAGCAGACATCCATGACAATTCACCAGGATAAAGCTCCATGGGAGTTTCTCAGCATGTGCATTTTACCAAATACAGTATTTGCTTGTCGGGTGAGAAAAGTGGCCTCAAACCACATGGGGAGTGCACTTGCTTTCTCTGATATTGATCTTCATCTTCACTGAGAGCTTGATTGCTTCTCAGCCTTCAGTGGCAGGGCCATGGCACAATCCACTCTTGTTCTTTCATCTTAGTTTGACAACTGTAATGTCAGCTCTGAAACGAACTGATTGGGAAAGGGGAGAGTAAAGGAAGTTAAAAAATGCTCTGGTGCTGTTCATCAAACAGCCTGTTCACCTATTACCCTCCTCTTCCCCCCATCAATTCATTTCAGAGTAGCAAGACTTCCTATACAAGAGGACAGATGCTTGGATTACTTTACTTAGAGATGCAGTATTTGCAAAATGGCTCTTTTGAGGCAATGAACAACACTAACCTATAAGACTTTTTCTTTCCAGAAACTCAGTTTTTCAGTGGGGAAATGCTGCTGTTTCTGGTAAGTCGTTTTCACTTTTCATAACTGTTTTACAGTATATTAGTATATTTAATGTGAACACACTTAATACCCACCTTAATCTATACAGAACACATCATGCAAACTTCAGCCAGACCCATCCCCCGTCCCAACAATGAATTTTCTTCGGCAATGGGTTATTTCATATATCCCTTCTGTGCCTACTGTGTGTTGAAAGACTGATTGTAGTGTGCTGTAACCTGGCATCCATCCAGGGAAACAATTGTTTTCTACAGGTGCAGTGTTAGTAGGAGAGTTATAAGCTAGTTTTACTGATGTTTGATTATCTGCTATGTTTGATAAATGGCTTCCAGCTGAATAATCTGAGTGGCAATATAAACAGTTTCTCTTTGTTTGATGTAATCGTTGGATCAGGAAACTGAAACTATGCTTCTACAAAATTGTGTTGCAGGAGATACAAGCTCTCTGATTTGCTTCTTGGGTCTTTGCGTAAAACAAATACTACTTAGAAATGCGTATTAAATTTTAACACTACTTCTTAAGAAGTAGGCTATGCCAGTCAGAGAGATGAGCAGTTAATTTCGGGAAAATTAAATGGTAAAAACTACAAAAAAATTGCAAAACTTCAAATTGCCTTGTGGTCAGGACTGAAGTTCTGGTGGAAAATTATGCTAAATTTTGCTCCTCTGAGTATAAAACATTTAGCAAGAAAATTCTTCATAGATGCGGTTAAAATAAAGGTACTTTTAAGTTTGAATCAAAAGAATGAATGTAAAACCTCTGTCTTCCCATTCATCTGTCTTTGCCAAACCTCCTGAATTCAAGCTGTAATTGAAAAATCTTGTTTCCCTAGTCCTTTTTTCTTTCTCTTTACTTCAAAGAACTGATCAGATTGCAGACTACACTTCCTTTCCCCTCCACCAAGTCTGATTGCTCTTCAGCTCTCTTCCAGGTCACAGTCATCTCTCAGGACCTGAACCCCCAGGCCTCCAGGAGAGATTTGTGCTTCCTGCAACACTGCCAGCATGCAGATGACTTTCATCTCCTGCCTCTCGCTTTCCACTATATTCTCTCAAGACCGACTTGACATTTCTGGCAGCTATTGAGGGATTGATTTAAACTCAGCCCTTATCTTTTCATAAGATTTACGTAAGGTCAAAATTGTAAGCCTGTGCTGCAGGCAGGCTGCAAGAATGGCTGGGAGATGGAGATCTCCATGATGCCAGCTCAGATGTAGCTGGTGCCTCCTTATTGTGTTTCAGTAGAGGCGAGCATATAGTGAATCAGCTAAAATGGCAGAGGCTCACCAGAGGCCTCACACCCCTAGCAGGCAGGCACTCCCAAACCAAACCTAGGAGCACTGCGGTTAACACAGATCCCAGTTTTCTGGACATGTCTTACTTACTGAAAGTGTCACAGATAACTCACCCTTTCATATGAAGATCACCACTATGCATTGCCATGGAACACATATAATGCCACCATTTCTGATAAACTCTGATGTTCTGGTGCAAGCTAGTGCCACAAGCTAAGCCAGGAAGAGACTGAGCCAAAACCTTCAAAGTTTTGTATTGATTGAAGTTGATCCCTGGAAATGTGCTGAATTCAAAGCATCATTTCCCTCTCTGGTAGGTTTGTTGAGGAATTCCAGTGAACACATTTACCTAATCATCTTAAACTGAAAATACAGGCTACTTAAAACCACTGGTGGAGCACGTCCGCAACCATTACACCAGCTTTTCAGGCTCCCAAATAACATTCCAAACACTGACAGTCACAGCCCTTCCATTTTTCTCCAAGATGTCTCTGTGAATCCAGATAGCAGGGAGCTTTCTCCAGTATCACATAGATAAACTCAGTTTTTCTCCACAAGTATCTATCTCCTGAGTTCCCTCAACAATATAAGTGTTCCTATTTTATTCCTCTCCATCCTATCCCATATATTCACAGTCACAGACTTTGCATAACTACCACCTGAAATTTTCTGCAAATTACTTTATCTCAGTATCTACAGTTTGGCCAGTCTCATTTGTCATGATCTTGGTTTCCACTAGTTCTTCTGGCTCTTAGTTAGTTTCACCTTTCCAAATACCTCTACAGAATTACTTGACAAGGATGCTACATAATTTCATCCTGTGAATTTTACCTAGAGAGGTTTCTCCAAAGATATTTCAGTTATCTTTATCATCTTGGAGAAGAGAAGGACCTTTGCTTCACCTACCAATAGCCTCTTCTGTTTTACCCATTTACTCCCAGTATCCACTCATTTTCTGTCTCACCTCCTACACTGCTTGATGTAAGCTGAATTCCTTTAAAAATCATCAGATACAATTTACCAAAGCACTAAAATTCACACACAGTCCACAGAAAATATGGTAGCTATGAAACATGGTAGCATATCAGTGGTCAAACTGAAACTTCCCACTTCTGCAAGGAGAATATTATTTCTGGCAGATATTGCTTGTGTTGTGACAGGCCTGAATATGGTTGTGATGTCTACAAACACATACAATATTATGTTGTTGCATTAATTGTGTGACCATTTGGAAGTCTTTTAATTTAGGTCTAGATTTTGGCTTGAACTTTCATTGCATATTAGACTCATTTTGGCTCCAGTAGCACGTCTGATTTATGCAAAAGTAAAGGGACATAGTTTTTAAATTATCCCAGTGATATTAAATTAGACCAGTGAGAGTTTGTGGTTGTGTTACATAAACAAGAAAGGAGAGGGAAAAGGCTGAATTTCTACTTCAGCTGTTTGCAGCTGTTTACCTGGAGAGAGTTTTCTGAAGACTGCTCACAAAACAGCAGCATAACGGTTTATGCAATGTGCCTTTGACATGAGAAAGATACAGGCATTTTTAAATGTCTGGAAAATCAGGAAGTCAAACAAAATGTGAAAATGAAAATGATAGATTCGCATTTTATCATTCGTGCCCATTTTCTGTGTCTTCTAATGGACAACATGAAGTTAGAGAACAGGCAGATTGTAGGGTCACTATTACTTCTTCAATGTACCTTGAAAACAGAAACTAATTAATGTAAAAGGAAAAAAAAAAAAAGTCTACTACATGTCACCTAAAGAAATGCTGCTATCAGTAAATTAAAAATGTATGGCTTGAGCTGCATAGCATCTGCCTGCCTAAAGCTATGCCTGTAAATAGTGTGGAAGACCAGAGAACTGAAACAATGGATCACAGATGGGTTACGAAAATACTGATAGTATTAATTATACAATTCTAAAGAATGTGCAAGCCCTGGATACCAGAGAAGAAGTCTCTATCCTTAGAAGAAGATCTGTCCTAGATTAGACCATTTAATTTCCTATTGCTTAATAGTTATGTTGCTACTTGGTGATATCAGTTATATGTATGAGTATGAAAAATAATTATTATTCAACATTTGATCAGTGTTTATTTCAATTCTATCTCTTTATCTCTAGCAACAGGGAGTAGCAGACTGAGTAAAATGAGAATCAAACTTCAATAAAATGGAATTTTTTCTGAATTTTAAATAATGTTGGTCAATTTTTACATCCATTTTTTCTGGGCCTTTCTGTTTTCTGGTTCTACTCCAAACAAAAAGGGCTGGAAATAGAGAGCACGTAGGTCAACTTGAAAGAGTTCTGACTAGCACTTAGTGTTTGGTCACTTGCCAAAAAAGAATTTTTAAACATGTCTAGACTTGCCTATATTTGCTTGTAGATAAGAAATACTTGAATAAATGACTAGTTATTTTTCTTGTATAGTTGCTTTTCTGTTTGATCATTTTAACTAACATTTTAAGCTACTTTGGGGCTTGCTTTTTAATAATATGAGTAGGATTTTTCAAATATGTTTAGTTGTCTTGAGAGGGAATGTTTGTCCTATTACTTACTCCAACTTTGGTGGTAATTCTCCTATTTACTTATGTACCATTTCCCATGATGTCATCCTGAATTATAAAAAAAAACCACAATACATCTCTCTTAAACAGAACCCTTAGTTGTGTGGCCCAAATCCCATTTTCTCTTGTCATAAGCAACTTTTTCTTTTGCTTGTTATTCATCAGGCTATTCAAGATATTTGACTCTTTATTTGCCTGTCTGAGGAGGATCTTGGGGCAGGTTATGTCCTCTTTGAGAATATTCTGTAAGTAATGATGGACTAGGCAGGACTAACTGAGGGTGGGCAAATGAAGAGGAAGGTGTTTGATAGATCATGTGGAGAAGTTAGCAAACAGCGTGGCTCCAAGTGAGCCTTGGTTTAAGCATGTTGGCCCCATCTGTAATCACTGTTCCTTCACTCAATGGAACATTTCATACTGCAGAGAAGCAGAACCATGCTGATCAGTAGCAAATGGCTTACATGGAAATTACTGTCTACTCTGTCCCATTTCTTTTTTAACATGGCAGTAGCTTTGGAAAACCCTGTATACTGGTCTCTGGCAGGTAAATGAAGCTTAAAAAAAAAAGAAATGAGGTTGCTAACCATTCCCTCTTTCTCTTTTCTCCTCTCTTTCACCAGTCTCTTACTCATCTTTTCTAAAATAGTTGTATCCTTAGGCTGCTGGAGAGACTGAATGGTGTTAATAATAATGTAACAATAATACATATATACATATGCACATGGATCTCCAATTAAGCCATTTTATATTTAAACATAGCCAGGTGCAGTTTACTCATGCAGTGATCCCCTTTATAGGTCCCAAATGTCAATTACAGTTTGGTTAATTAAAATGTGATTAATCATAATTCTGACTGAAGAATAAAACAGTTAGCTGGGGAGATCCCGCTTGTGATATTATATGGCTCTTCCTTCTTTGCCAGGTTATGCTTTGTGTAGTGAATGGATCTGTTTTCCTAAGATTTACTTTCAATATACCAGAATACCATAGGAAACAGCACAATAGTCCATGACTTCTTTCTTATTTGCACCAATGATGCAACTGGTGATTTTCCCAGTGTTAAAGACAATCGGCAAGTTAAAACCAGTATTCAGGAAAGCTCTTATCATTTGGACTTAGCTCAGCTGATAATTTACTACATTTTCATTGGCAGATGGTTCAGCCTTCCATCGTGGATTAATTACACCCTAGAGTCAGTCTTGTACAACAGAACTACTTCTCCTCACTCAGAAAACAACTAAAGAAGGTAATAGCATAAATGAAATAAGGTGCCATTTTCAACTGCAATCAGCAGCAGAGAAATTTCAAAATTACAATCCATTCTTCACGATTTACCTTCCTAACCGATAAAATCCAAGGAAAGAGTTAAATAAAGTCTGATTTTGATTTGGGATACACCCTGGGATTTTCGTGTTTGGCAGATAACAATCTTTCTGTCAAAAGTTATTTTTTCTTTTACTGTGTTCCTGTGAATGGAAGCTGGAATGAGATGCACTGAGATCCTGAAACTCCCAAGGAGTGTTGAACAAAACTGGGAAACCATCACCCTCCCAGTATGCTTAGTTTTCATTTCCAAACATTTACCAAATTATGTACTTTTTCTTTCCTGGCACTTTATACAATTTAAATTCTACTTGAAAATGTTACTCATCTGAGCTGAAATAAAAACAGGCTATTATGTACAAAGTTGAAGTTGTCATTTGTACTGCACATTAAGGAAAATGCCAACTTTTTTACAGGTGGACACAGATCATTGCCTCACACAGGGTGACAAAGCACTCTGCAAATGGTAATGAATTTTGTCCGGGTCTTTCAATGAGACTAAGAGCAAAGTTAAGCTATGCTTAGTGCAATAAAGTGACGGTGAAGTGCTGATTCAGTCCTTACTCCTCAATGAGAGCCAGCCTTATCACTCAGTATACGAAGTGATGAAAAGGGATCTCTTGTAGTTGTAGCACTGCTTTGTTCTGTGTCAGCACTGAGTGATGAAGGACCTTGTTTCCCTGCTATATTACTTAATCTAATTGGAACTACACTCTCAGCTGCTTAATTACTTGAAAATACCTAGAACTTTGGTACCTTCATCTTCAAACGCTGAGTAGTTAATTACTAGTTATATACTCAATCTCCATTTCTTTAAAGATGCATTGCACTGCACACATACAGGGCTTAATTCCTTTCCTTATGCAACAGATTCCAAAACCAAAGGCAGAGAGCTTGAGATTTTTACACAGACCTAGAGGATGCAACTCCTAGACAGCGTACATAAACCAGCTCTGTCCTAGAATAGCCTGCACTGTGGCTACTAGCCTTGATGTACAAAACGGGACAGGTGACTCATCCACCATTTCTGTGTGAGCAAAATAGAACACATCTCCACGAAGCACTTACAGATTTTGTTGCTGAAAAAAATCTAAGGTATAAGCTTCTTTTTTTGGTTTTGGTTTGGTTTGGGTTTTTTTAACCGAATAGGCAAAATGTCTGAAAATCAGAATGTAGCAAGTTGTATGCCAGCTTTATGCCAGCTCCTGAATCTCTTAGTCAAAATAATTGCCAAATTAGTTATTCTGTGCATATCACATCTGCAGTTGGAGTAATTTTTTAGCAAGACCAGTGTGAGCATCTTTATGCACTAATCTGATTTAGGATTCGGCCTAGAGATAAGTAATTTTTAAATAGAAAAGAAATTGTTATTCTTATAATCCTACTTTTTGTATAATAATATTCTTATAATGGGGCTAGAATCTCTATCATGTCATAGGGTTAAATGTGTTTTGGTCAAGGAATATGACTACAAGCAGATGCTGAGGTGATTAAATTGGCGATCTGCTTTTCTTTTGGATCAAAATTTCAGTGGTTCCTTTGCATTGATATCATTTAATCCCCTGCAGCAAGAAAAATCAATAACAACATTTAGTCTAACATCATATCATGTCAACAAGCAATGCTGAAACTCCGTACTGATTACATTTCTGCCAGTCGCATAACCTCCTACCAAAAAGAGAATTGAGACAGCATGAAAGACAGGTCAGAAAATTCACTAGACATCTCTTCTTTTTTGACGACTTTTGCCCTTATCTGTAGTGACTTCAAAAGAAAACTGCTGGAGCAAATGAGGATAAAGCTACCTGGTTGAAGGAACTACATGGTGCAAGGCTGCTCCCAGTCAGTGGCAGCAGAAAAAAAGATATTAGTCACCTGAATTCAGCTGCAAATACTGCCCTGTACAAGTGCCCTTCCACCCCACAGTCTCTTACATGAGGATCCATGAGAATGTCATGCACCAAGCAGATAGGCTTGCAAAAGCCTGACCACCCAGAAGATACGAAACCAGGAGCTGCCATAGCAAAACTTTGCAGACAGATTTAAATTAACAGACTCTATTTCCTGAAAAAATCATTTAGAAACTTCTATTTTAAATGATTGTTTTTAATTAATCTTCAGAAATTCCTCTTTTAAATCTTCATGACAGCTTAAGTTTCGACTTGGAGGGACTGAGTAGGTGGTTATGTTTTTGGATCATGGTGGGATTTGGAAGAATGACTGGACTTAACCACTGCATGTTTGGAAATCTGATTGAAAGCATCAGCCAACACCTGGAAAGGGAAGTTCTCAAGATTCTGATTAAGACCTGCAATAAATGGAAGGAACTCCAGCAATAATGCTTAAAATTCTCATTTTTCACTGTGTCTATCAGTCTGTCTCTTATGACATTCTCCACTCGAACAGCAATGGAATGCTTCACAGCTGCCTGTGGGGCTAGGATGGAGAGTCCTTTGCATTTACATGTAGTAAACCAAGAGCAGGACATGAGCAGCTGGGCAGGAAAAGATCATTTTTTCTTTAAAAATCTGGAACTTCCATTGCAGGTTTAGAAACTGGGTGCTTTATGTCTTACAGAAGTTGCATGGGAAAATAGATTTTTCTTAAATAATACTGTGTGACAGCTGTCAATTCTTAATATCTTGAAAGGCTGTTAGGTAATTAGCAATCAGAAGTATTCCAAACAAGGCTACCAGGAGCCAATCCCAAAGAAAAATGTCTTTGCCTTTACACCAGCATTGACTGATTTGTCAGTGCAGAACACAACAACACATGTTGTTATAACTATGTGCAAATATTGGCCAGTAAGGTTTTCTGTATTTCTTTGTGAGAAGTGGAGAAAGAACAAGCCTGCGTGTGTTGTTTCTGCAGTATGAGAGACATGCTCCTCTGACATTATTGATGGATGGTGTCTCTATATATAGTTCCAAAGCAAAATTGTACTAAGGTTGTTAAAATGTTTTCCAGAATTCATTCTAGCAATGAATGATGGGGTTTCTGTCTTCTTTCTTGTCATGTGTGAAATAAGCCTCTACCTCACTGACTCTGGCTGCTCATCTGTGACCATTTCTGTTGCTTTATGTGATGGAGGCTGTAGAAGGCTGTGCTGTGGCAGCCCCTCCAAAACATAACTACAGCGTCAAGCAAAACCAGAAGATTGCCTGCTTGGATGGGGAGCTGTGGTTTTTCCAGCTCCTTTTCAAAATCAACAGACTGGGGATGCTGTCCTTATTACTATTTTTCTTACAAATTTTTGAAAAATTCAGTGAGATTTCAGTTTCATGCTAGTACTGGATGCTGCAGTAAAGAGGAAGGTTTTCATGGATGCAAGTCCTACCCTTTTCTCTCTGGTTGCAAATGCCATTCTGAAGCATGTTTTATTGCACCGAAGCAACAAACTTAGGATGCTGCCAAACTTTGCAGTCACAGGTTAAAACTCCAGCCAAAAAAAAGCAGTATCTCTTTGACTATTTCTTTCTTTCAAGCTGTTAATCACATACCATGTGTTGGTGTAATGTGTAATAAACTGCCAACACTAGTAGACAAATGTCAAAGCAGGCTGCTGACAGACGAGAGCAGTCCAGCAAGCATTATCTGCAAATAAAGCATGACTTCATTTCTTCTTTCTTAGGCAATGAAATAGTCCTCAGTGACATCTACATGCCAATTAAATTAACAGTGGGTGGCTCCTGAAATGTGTTTTTGGTCAACTGCTAAAATACAGTTTTCCTGGTTAATTGTAACACAACACCTGTGTGGCATGTGTACATTTGTATTTGTCTAGCATGTGTAAGCTTACTCGTGTAAGTATTTGCAAATCCTAGTTCAGAACTGAAACACTTCTGAGATCTGTAAACTAAATGGAATTGTAATGTTATTAGCTTGTTAGAAAGTATTTTTGCTAATGCCTTCTATGGCATGAGATCAAAAACATTATTACATGCCTGGAGAATCATACCACCAAGGTAAAGGTAATTCCTCACTCTTCTGAACTGGGTTTTTTTGTTTGTTTACAAAGGAGCTGTGTTTCATCCTCATTATTACCATGTTTTTGCAATTGCAATGCACAGCTGTGCAATCTGGTGACAAATTGGCCCAGTGTAGCCAAATACTTGCATCCCTGTTTGTAAATTGAACTAAAACATACCTCATCCAGGACAATCAGGTGCGATGAGGACCCTTAAATATTCGATTGCAGAGTAATTTATTTATACACAGAATTAGAGGTCAATGACCAAGAAGGATGGTAGTAATTAAGCATACAGGTTTGTTCATATTTGTAGGCAATGAATTTCAGCTTTATGTGTTCCATAAAACCTGTGTTTGCTGTGTCAAAGGCATGCAGATACTCAGGGGCGAGAGGACACAACAAATGTGCTAGCAGGCAGCCTGTTGCACCATGTCAAAGAAAAGGGAATAGACCCCAATTTTCTTGATAGTTCTAGTTTTAAGAGTACTTTGAAAGATATTTTCTACTAATTGTCCTGCTGGGTTACCAAGCTGAGCTCCGCAACCAGAAAAAAATGAAGAGTTATTGCTACTAATTAATGATTAAGACTAATCAGTTCATCTTTTCATCTCTGTTGTAGGCCAATTCAGAAAAATACTTTTAAAAAGTATTTCCTACTGTTAGAATAAGTAGAAAATATTTCTGCACTCTAGCATCCTATGATTTTTTTGATAGGCTGTTTATGTAACATCACTCTTTTTCAAGTCAGTTTGAAGTAAGATGAAGCATTTTCCATGTTAATTCAAAGGCTGAGCACCTTACTGAGCAGTTCCACAAAGGGACATTACATAAGAGTCCCAGAGCAGTACACAGGTTTGGACCCAGCATTCATCTAGTATTTTAGGTCATCTACCAGACAGATAATTAAAAGTAAGAGGATGGCAAGCATATATGGTATTTCCTTCTAATACTTTCTCATTTTATGACTATTTTCAGCTCAGAGAATTTCCTGAGGCCAATATGATTTCGGAATTCAACTTAGTAAAACCAAGGGGCATCTATTTCCATTTGGCATTCACATTTATTGCCTGAGAACAAGCACACTGGTTTTTTCTTTCAAAAGGAAAGCAAATGTATTTTTAGATTTAAAGAGAGAGGATGAAACAAGGTGGTAGAATATGGTTATTTGCAATCTCTCGTGTCTTGGCTACCTCTGTTCAGTCTCGTCTTTATCTCTTGTCCCCAATAAGCAAGTCACAGGCTACAAGCTTTTCTAGGATACCTCCATGCTGAAGCAACACCATCACTATAATGCTTCAGAGTGAGAAAGAAAGTCAAGCATGATGCTGAAGGATAGTAGTATTTGGTATGGCAAGCTGAAAATCAGCAAGCGTGTGTTCCACTCCTGCTCCAGCAATTTATTCATGCTGTCTTGTGACTGTGTAATTCAAAGTACAACTCCCACCACTGCCTCCTGCAGACATGATTTGTAACAAAGCAGCATCTGCTTATGTAGTTTGTGTAGGATCTGATCCACTAGGCGTGCTGAGAGTACACCTACTACATCAAGCCCCGCAGGTGAGACAGGCAAAGGAACGCCTATTTTGTGGTTCCCATTGGACATGAGTAGGAGGTAACTGTCATGCCCTGTCAAATATGTTTTGAATTATTTGTATTTTTTGTAAATATATGTAAAGCATTATTTTTAGTATTATTGCTATGTATTTGGAAGCAATATAAAAACATCACATTTCCTTTGTGTTCTCTAGCTGATCGTACATTTGATTCATTTCTCAGGGGAGATGATATCACTCTCTACATCTACCTGAAATGAGGTTGTAGCAAGGTGGGTGTCGGTCTCTTCTCTCAAGTAACAAGAGATAGGACAAGAGGAAACTGGCCTCAAGTTGTACCGGGGGAGGTTAGATTGTATATTTGCAAAAACTTCTTCAGCAAAAGGGTTGCCAAGCATTGGCACAGGCTGCCCAGGGAGGTGGTTGAATCACCATCCCTGGAGGTACTTAAAAGATCTGTAGATGTGGTGCTTAGGGAAGTGGTTTAGTGGTGGACTTGGCAGTGCTAGTTTAATGGTTGGACTTGATGACCTTTAAGGTCTTTTCCAACCTAAATGATTCTATGATTCTACTGAGATGCTGAGGCACATGGCCAAAGAAAACCACTAGTCAAACTTTCATTAACAAAAGGCTTTTGCTGGCTTTGAGACAAGATGGCACCAAAGGGAGGTTTGGAGGATGACAGTTTTGGAGCATGATGTCCAAGTCCTTCTTCAGAAGCCTATGGGTATTTTGAATCTATACCTGAAGTCTTGGTTCACTCTAGCACTACATAATCATACATATTCACTGCAGTATTACCACAGCTTCTTTACTATGCCCTTGTTCATGCAAAGGAAAAGCCAGAGGCTGAGGCTTATTAATAAATAATTATGTTTGGGAAAGTAGCCACATGGCATAGACTTCACAGAGGGAACAATTTAATTCTGCTCTCCCTCACACCCCAGGGCAGCAGCTCCGCTTTTTCCTACAGAGTCCACAACCTGCTTGGACCACAGGCACTTAGGCCCTAGCTGGGGTAAGACAGAGACAACTCTATTCAGTACCAGTCGGTTGTTAGGATTTGTTTTCTACCAACGGAAGAGCGAAGATGCTAATGAAGTGCAAAATTATCTTTTCCTCACTGCTGCTTCCATCCTGCATCTACCAGAGTTTGATTATACTTGAGACTCCAGCATGCTTCACACACCCTTGCTGGGAAGTGTGTCAGTTCAGTCTCTGTCTCAGGAAAGGCTGCTGTGCACAGATTCAAAACCATACCACTCATGCCACTAATGCCTGACCTCTACTGCAAAATGCATAAAGGTTAGTTCTCAGCTGTCTTGCATTTTATGTGGTCATTACCTATGCTAAACAGACAAAAATACTGCACTCAGTGGGGAAAAATTAATTCAGTGTCATAAAAATTTTCACTCACCTGCAGATGTAGGTGTGATTCAGGAAGCAGTCAAAGTACTGCTTATCCTCTGAAACAGAAACATACGTAAACACAGAACAGAAATGTTTATTGTCCCAGGGCTTGCCTCTGATCAGCCCCATACAGTGCACCTGAGGGTCTCAAGAACAGTGTCTTCATCTTCATTTATGCATCCTTTACAAGGATTTTGAGGCCATGCAGTGCTCTGGAAGGTAAGACACATGTCCAGTGCATACTGGTCAGACTACCAGCATAAAAGTTCAACTTTTCTTCTTCAGTTATTGATTCAGTCTTGAAGAAGTGATAAATTTAACCATGGTTTTGTTGCTAAGCTTCCCAATGATGAGTGAATTGAAAAGTCAAGACAGCCCTTACCCACATTTTAAAAAAATGAGACAGCAAAGTCTTTTTTACCTCAAAGCTTGTATATCACTTTAAGAGGATTAGATAGTTTAAGGTCTATTTACTGATCATTTCAAGTCTGTACCAAATATGAATTTCAAATCCAATAGCAGCAGACCCTAAAATATCATGAACGGTCTAATAATAGACTCGTCTGAACTCAGTGCTTTGCAGCTGATTTATAAGAGAACATGAGAATAATAAAGAACCATTAACCAAAGTACTGACCAACCCCAGGCTCCAGTTAAAAGCTCACAGACCTGAACATCTCCCTTTTTAAATCACTGTGGCTATTCAGCCACCAGCCCTGGAAACTACCTGTTTTACTCATGACCACTGTGGTCACAGATCAAAGAACTTAGGAAGGTACAAAGGAAGTGGTGAAGGGACACTGCCCATTTCAGTGGTGATCCAGTTGTCCTCATAACATTAAGTTTTCTGTAAGAAACAGAAACCTGCTTCTCATAATTACTTGATCCTCTGTGTCACTACAATTTTTCCTATTCTTCCATAGATTTCAATGCAAAAAATTGTTCAATAATTAGTTTTCCAGACTTGCTGAAACTAGGAACATACATTGGAACTTTATACCTCAGAGGAGGTACCTACAGCTCACTGGGATTTATCTCCATCCCTATAAATGGCATTACTACAGCAAATGCTATGGCTTTAGGTTATCAACAGGTTTCCCTAACATTGCTACTAGTAGGTACAAGCAATCCAGCACGTTTTTTGCTCTTGCAAGCTGTGCCCATTTAGGAGTCATGGGGCAGTGTGTATGGATGAGAATATGAAGGGGAAGTTCAGGAGACCTTTTACAGTCTTAGTGGAGTCCTAGCAGAGGTCTTTGAGTTCAAAGAGTCCAATGATGCTGGAGTGTCAGCACTGATCATCTGCCAAAGAAGTGAGGAAAACATCATGGCCTCTCCAGTGAAAGTGTGGACCTCTCTCTTCTCCCCAGAGTTTTGGGGATTGTAGTGATACATGGTCCAGGGGCTGGGGTGGTTGTATATCACCCACCCTAACACCTTTGCTTGTACTGTTGCACCAGAAACTTTCCTTAGCAGCACTATGCAACATCTGCCTTCTTTAGAAGATGGCTGGTTTTGCTCCTGTCTTTCTTTTTATTTTCTCTGTGATATTAGCTAGCCCTGCTGGTTTGTAAGCTCTGCATGTGCTGCTGTGTATTCACTTTTCCAGGTCACTTACAAGTAAAGAAAGACGAAAATTAACTTAGCCACCTGAGAAGCTCTCCTTAACGAACTTCCACCTGATTCTTAACTCTTTCCCACCTCTCTCTAAACATTAATAAGCTAGTTCTTTATCAGGCTGAATACTGACTTGCACTTTGCAACCTTAAATGTTAGCTCTACCCGAGATGCTGTGCTGGAAAACATTGTAAAGACCAAGTACATTATGTGTGACTCTTCACCCATATCCCCTCTGATGCAATGCTCACAAAAGGCATTAATCAGGTTTGTTAACCAGGCCTGCCATTTCATAAGAGACGTCAGCAGAGCCTGCCTGAGAATGAGATCTGCAGCTAATTTAGCAGAAGGTGACCTTTCAGAGGAGGCTGGAAGTCCAGTGGAGTGTGCAAGTATGGAAATGGAGGAAAGGATCCATGCTGAAACAGTGGAAATGAGGGGACACCTGTGTGAAACCTTTCGTTGAGCTCCATTACATTGCATGTTGGAATGGAAACCCGGTCTGACATAAGATGATCATTGTACTACTCAGTAACATACCAGACAATCCAAGGATTATTGCTCTGTGTCACCTGGAAGCCATCATAGGGGTGGTCTAGTCATAAACATTGGTCATGAGGAAAATTATATTTATTTCAAGGAAGCAAGAACTACGTGCACACACAGAGAGACTGGGAGCTCCAGATCCTTTCTGTTATTCAGGCTTTTCAGTAGCGCATATTTCTCATGAATAAATTGTTCCCGACCACTGTATTGCCAGCTCTGTTGGAGGCCACCCCTCCAGTGCCAGGTCAGGCACATGTGGAGGGCCGGTGGGCATATGTGACCATCCCTGGCCTCCACCCATGACCACCAACTGGCCTCCCACCTTCCCTGCCTAGCAGGGGCTGAGGAGGTGTTGCCACAGCAACGCCCTCCCCATGCGGTTGCTATGTCAACGCTCTCCTTGTGGCATCCACCTCTGGGAGGGAAAGGCTGGAAGGGTTGCCATGGAAACCATGCTCCCCTGAAGCACCAGTAACTTTGGTCTCTTCCCCACCTTTCTGTCCCAAAAATGTCCTGCCATGAAGCTGAGCTACCCCCTGGACATGTCCTGCTCGGTCCCACCCCATCCCCACAGCCGTGCCAGCCCCAGCTGCACACGGCGGCTCCCACGGGGCTCACAGCAGCTTCTCCAGCCATGCAGGGCCGATCTGATGGGAGACCTTTTACTGTCACAGTGCTGGAGCAGCTCACATCTGAGGACAGAGACAGTCATCAGGACAATGCAAGGAGCTTAGCTTGTCTTCTCAAGGGACAGTGGAAATGGGAAGGCATTGGTTGTGCTGGTGATGGAAGTGCTTGGTGGATGTGGGAAGGTGCAGCAGGGGATGCAAGTCTAGTTGGCAGTAGCTATACATTCTCAGGCCAGGCTTGTATCACATAACAACAACAAAAACTACGAAAAACACCTTTTCATCTAGAAATACTTCCTCTGTTACATCTCTTTTGAAATTCCCCAGAACTCCAGAAGGTGTGATTTTTTTTTCAGATGAGTCTTTTGTGGGAAAGGACTTTCTGAACCAAATCTGTAGAAAGGCTGTAGTTAGAAAATGTGGAAAAAATACTCAAAAAGGTATTTGAACAGAAAACATCAGAAGTCTTGGCTGCATGACTTAATACAGCCCAGTTAACGAACCCCTGCTTATCCCTAGAATATCCAAGCAAATACGTTTGTTTTAAAGGATCTCTCCTCTACGGCAGGGAGCAGCTGGGGATTTGGGGTAATAACATAGTAAAGGAATTTGCAGATATAGTCTGAAGTATCAGAATGCTGACGCTGCAGAAAATCTAAAAAAAACCCCTAGTTTCAGGGTCACAGGACAATCACATGTACTCAGTATTTGGCTTGTTGCATACACATTTTAGTCAATAAGTGATACATTAAATACTACATAAGAAGTCTTTGCATTCAAGAATTCATCAATGCGCAGGATTTAGGACTGTCAAGAGTTCATGTGCATACTCTGAGATTACAAATACCTGCTTTGACACTGAATCTGAGACATGTATAACAAGGTCATCCACTGATGAATTATCCAAGGGGCAGAGATGGGCTCTTCTCAGGGATAAGGAGCTTCATACACATCTTAACTCGTTATACATCTGCTGTTGCTTATCTACAAAGAAGTGAAACATGTAACTGCGGATAACCTCAGATCATCAAGGGGGAAACTTAGAAAAATGCCCAGATCAAGAGATATTGAGTTATCACAGAATCACAGAATGGTCAGGGTTGGAAGGCACCTCTGGAAATCATCTAGTCCAAACCCCTGCTAAAGCAGGTTCTCCTAGAGCAGGTTGCACAGAATCACGTCCAGGTGGGTTTTGAATATCTCCAGGGAAGGAGACTCCACACACTCCCTGGGCAGCTTGTCCCAGTGCTCTGCCACCCGCAAAGTAAAGAAGTTCCTCATATTCAGATGAAACTTCCTGGACTGCAGTTTGCACCCACTGCCCCTTGTCCTGTCTCTTATTATATCTTCTAATAAAGACACACTTCTACCTTATCATACCTTTGAATGAAGAACTCTTGTTGTTCTCTAAGTGGTATTACCGTGCAATTAATTGTCTGGAGCGGATTTACAGAAAACTAGAAATCATCCTTTAATCTCATCCTAAAGGTCACTACTTCATTTGTAATTGGAAGAATTTTAATCATATTTCACATTAGGATCAAGCAGTTCCGAATCAGTCTCAAAGTCAACTTTGTACTTTGCTGTCTTCTGTGTTCACCATGTGGCATAGAAAACTGGCTTACAGTATGACATGAAAGATATGCAAACGATCATTCCTCTTCACTAGACGTCAAACCTTATCTCTGGGGAAACAAGAACTTGTTTGTGTAGAAACCTCAAATCATGATGTTCTGTATATTATTGAATATATGTCTTTGATCCACTAGATTCTTAAGCTAAGAATATACAGTTATTTCTGGTTATCAGTCATCTAGACCTGCCTAAGCAGAAGCTGCTTAGTTCCCCATCTGTTTTCCTCATCTGCTTTCAAAACCTGCCTATACTTTTGGTCTTTACAATGCCGGTAGCTGAGAGTTCTTAAATTTAATTACGTGCTGTACAAAAACCTGTTTGTTTTCACCTGGTAATTTAATTTTTCCACTTTCTTCAGCTGTAAAATATTGACAGTACAAAATCCTTACCACCTTTTAAACCATTCATTATTTTATAGGCTTTAACTATAGACCTCTGGTGATAAACTTGGCTACGTATCATTTTTCAAAGTTATCAGATGGATACATCTCCTCTCAAGTATTACTTTCTTCCAGCAAAACACCTGATGGAAGTAGTGCTGGTCCTAGCTGTAACTCTACTAAAAGAAACTTCGTTGCAAAGAACATTGATTTCAGTCCATGAACCTTTCCCAAAGAACTTCCAAACTAAAACTGGATATAGAAACAGGAAGACAGGGAGGCTAATTAAGGTATATACGTCTTCAAATGGGTCTATTTATCTAGCTTATTCACATTTCTTAGCTTGATGTTAATGATGAAGTGGAAAAAAGCCTTTAGGAGGTAATGAGGTTAGCGAGGTGAAATGGTGTACTGCATGTAGCAAAACAACATGGAACAGTATTGAGAATCCAAGTCGGAGAAGAACCCAGACATGAACCAGTTAATACTTCCTAATTCATATCTACTTAGAAAATATGACTTTCTTACAAATTTTATCAGACTAGGGAACTCAAGGACAAACTCTTCAGTGAGTGGCTTGAAAGAAAGCAAGCTACTTGAGTGTTATGTGATGTCAAAACAAAAAAGGAACAGCTAATTCATCTTTGAAACATCCAACTTCCACAGGAACATCAGTATTGACAAAAAGACTGTTGTAATTTAGGTACAACATAGAGGATAAATTAATATTCAGAAGCAAGAGAATGTTAATCCATAGCCATTTCTAAGCATATTATGAAATGACTTAGTTTCAAAGTAAGAAAGAACTTCAGAAGATTTCACTTCCATACACAACAGTTGTTACTGATATCAAATTCCCAATGCTTTAAAATTGCATAAACACTTTTGAAATGATACCCTGAAGCCAATTGTAGATGAATTTAAGTGACCATCATAATATAACAACCTTTAGAAAGAGTTTGGTTCCATACTTGTTGCTCTTTTTTTCAATAGTAATGATTTAAAGGCTTGAATAGCCTATATAGATAAAACATATACATGAGCTAATTGTTTTAGAACTCTTATCTCGATTTTTCTGAGGCCTGTGTTTCTCTGCCTAAGGCATCAGTGTGGCATATACTGTTTCAAATACAGATATTCTGCTCCTTCTACAAAATAAATGGAAAACACATGTTAATAAAAGAGACGTCCGACTAAGATTTCATTCCTCTGAAATTTTAATGTGGGAAAACCGTCAATGCTGCCATCCTGCACCTAATTTGATCTACTTTGCACATTAAACACAATGGGATTTGCAAGTATACTTATTTACATGTAGGGGACAGTGGATAACATCATAAACTCATTAGAACTAATATAATAGGAGTAGAAACATGACACATCCCTGTACGGTGGGTCTGTACAAACCTCCAATAAAGTGCCAGCTAATTCCTCTGTTAACGTTTCTTTCCTGGTCCATACGTGGGAAGCACAACATACACATCTCTACTCAGCAAACTTCAGGCCAATTTTGGAAGAAAAAGTTCACAGTCAATTTGGAGTGTGGAAATGGGGAGGTGTTATACAGCAGAAAGAACAATGAGCCCCTCCTGGGCAACAACAGCAAGTGGATGGCAATGGAAATGAGGCAGAACATTGAGAAATCATAAATGAGAGAGGTTTGGACAAAGGGAAGAATAACATGAGGAGTTAAAAGGAACAGACACAGGGCTTACAGCCAGCAGAACCACATCACCTACCTGAAATACTTTTGCCAAATTGTCGAAGAGGGCTTGACCAGCGCTCACTTTATGCTTGACTCCCCTGACTGTGCCATTTTTGCTGAGGATGTTGACTCGCTTTGTACCAAACCTCCTCTCTTTAGTGGCTCTGACTAAAATGAGCAAGTCATCCTGCTCGTTCTCATTTTCGTCGCACTCGGACCCTACGTGTCCATTCTGCTGCCCATCCACTTCGCTCAGCCGGCTGGTTTGGTCAGTCTCTGAGCTACTGGCATACTCGGAGTCCAGAGAGTCGGCAGCCTCCCCGTCAGCGTACACCTCCTTCAGCACCCTCCCGCTGTGCGAGGACGCAACGCGGAATCGAACCTTCCTTGACAGCCTCTCGCTGTCCGCCTTTATCTCACTTTTAAACATCGCCTCTTCCATTGATATAAGCAGTTTGCATTGTTCCAGCGTGGTGCCCATTGCATTTGCCAGTTTGTCACACTTAACAACAATATCAGCGCTGTTTTCTGTTGACAGGGGTTCTCATATTAAACTAAAGAGGGTTCCCAAGAAGCTACACTGCCGTTCTGCAGTTAATAATGGATGCATTTGTGCTATGGTTACCTTTAAACTAAAACCTGTAAAATGATCTAATCAATTAAATATTAAAAAGCCATTGTGTATTTTTTAGCACTAAGGAAGAAGCAAGAAAGGGAGAAATTATATTCATTGAATAAAATAAAAATTCAAATCCACAGACGATAAACCCAGAACAGAAATTACATGAGTTTATATGAATGCAGTTTTTGTTTGCCAGGAACGAAAAAGAGGAAGACCTTTTCACAAGGTCTGCAGAGTCAAAACTGTTGATGTACATTACATCTAAGGGGAAAATCACAAACTTCAGCACTGAAGAGGAGTCAATGATGGGCACGTTTCTTTCATCAAAACAATTCCCCTACCAGTCAGACCTCATTCACCAAAGTTTGCTTTTTATATAAACTTCCAGAGTTTCAGCAAGGAGCTCTGACTTGGTGTTTTGTGATGCTGGCCTTTTCACAGACTGGCAGGGCAATGGGGAAGTGATTAGTCACAATGTGCTGCACAGAGTTATGCAGTGTTATTAAATAAAACTGAGCCACAGGTAGTACCACACAGCCTCTGTTCTGCTTTGCCAATTATTCAAGGGACTGGGCCAAGGGAATCTGAACAGGGAATAGGAGGAAGCTAATTAACTGGAGAAACAAGGATCAACCAAAAGTAGGTGGATTCAACCACAGTGGAAGCCAATTCCCCTATCCCAGCAAATCACAAGTAGAGGTTAGCTCAGCATGAGGTACCTGGCTCTAGATGTAAAAATAACAAACCCAAACTTGAGGTTTCTGGCTAGGTCTACTAAATATCATGTAGCAGCACCTTAGACCCCCAAGGTGGTTGGTTCTGAGTTTGCATGATGGTCTCTACTTCCAGTGCTATTTCTGCATTTTCATCATCTAAAGTAAAATGCAAAGTATTCCTTAAAACAGCACCAAGAACTCTTCTCATTTTCCTAGCAAACATTCCCTACACTCTACAGCTCCATTCGCTCTCTAGACTCATGAATACTGAATTGCTTCCTGAAGCCTGTGACCCCCCCGACAGTTGTAGGCATGAAATGTGTCCCCAGACTCTCAGCCAACCCAGAATGGTAATGCCTATGGTCACAAGCAGCTGCAGAGCTTGAAGCATCTGAGGAGGCTTTCTGGCCAAGATTTTGGAAATGCAGGCTCAGATCTTTCAGCAGTTAGGTGGGGGTTATTGCAACTTTCTTTTGAACAAGAGGCATGAAAATACTGCTTTTCAGCCCAAGTAAAATCATCAGCCTTCTGACTAAAATTGCTTATTTTCCATCTACAAAATGAAAACAGAAATTATTAGTGGTATTTCCTAATGCTAGTGGTTGCCATGCTTCTTTCTAAAATGAGATGATTCACTGTATTATCAACTACTATTATTCACACAGAAAAAAATAGGTAAAAATAATAAGTTACAAGACTTAAAATGCATTGCTAGTCATCTTTCAGAGAAGAAAAACAGCTTCTATCAGTCTGTATTAATATTGAATACAGTTACAAGACACCTTGTGAAAACCGTTTCGGGGTGGGAGGTTGAATCACACTGATTGTGATATAGCCGCTTTAGCAGGAGCTTTGACAACAAATACTGTTCATCATTACTAAAAACCGGCTTTAGAACTAAGAACATTCTGTAGCAGAATTGATATTTCAAAATGTCTTTCATTGAATTATCCAAACAGGGCTGCAAGATACCTGGAGAAATCACTCAGCCTGTTACCTACCCCAAAGTTAACTATCATCATGTTTCCATGATTATCTGAGTGATCTCCTGTTGGAAACCTGCAGTAATTAACTGTTCATATTAAATTTTAATTAAATAATAAAACCCAAGTGCTTTGCAAAGAATTGCCACAGATTAAAAAATCTGAGCTTCTATACCAGAAATATTTTCCACAACACTTTTATAACATTTTTGTCTCCTCCAATTGATGCTGTATATTCTTTAATACAGAAACAATTTTACTCCTATTGCAGGCAACGGAAAAGCTGGTATTGTCTGTAGTGCAAAGGATTTGAAGCTACCTGAATGATTTAAAAAGTTAATGTAGCATTGAATAAATGCAGAATTAATCAGTACCGCATTTTAAAAACACTCCAAATACTGTTAGCATCTTGTTCTCTGTTAGTAGGAAATTAGCTCATCGTTTAGTTTCATGGCAATTCCATTCTTCACTGAGAAATATTTTTATGCCTGGTTATGAGAAGCCATATGCACAGCTTTCTCTGCAGAAAAATAGTTAAGCACAGTGGAGCATGTCCCTTGACAGAGTCATTTACACACATAATTCATCTTGATGTTCCAGCTGTGGACCTTCTCTGAGCAAACATGTGACTTTAAGGGTAAGTGCACATAACCAGCAGGAAACAGATTACAGACTTTAAACTGGTTGTCTTCATGACAGAAGACATTTGAGAGTTCAGAGACCTGAAATGCACATATTTGTACCATCTGCTGGGTGCGTGTTCTCAACAAAGGCAAAGAGGATGAAACTTGACTAAGCATCTCTGTCCCTCTGATAGAATAAAATTTATAGTAAATGCTGACACTAACTCACCCAGTTTGATGCTGCACCTTGCCAGTTGTCATATTTGTGTTTATCATTTTCTAGCTTCTCTAGACAAACTTCTTTTCTTTCAAAGGTTTATTTCATTTAATGAGCAATATCCATTAAAAACCAATGTGGTGAGTTTTTTTGATGCATGTGATATTTCTTACCCATAATTATGACTCTTCCTGAGTCATTTGGCTATTGTTAGGTCTTGGGTTTGCTTAGTTTTGTTCCAAAGTTCTGCTATTGATTAACTTGAAGTCAGGGGGTCTGGTAAGCATAAAGTTGAAGCACACAGATTAAAAAAAAGTCACTACAGAGAGAGAAACTTTCTGTAAAAGAACTACCTGGAAAGGAGGTATTACATCCATTGACTCTTCTCTGACCTTGTCTCATCTCACAAGGAACTGGACCAACCCATTACCTTGATGTTGTGCTAAATAATACGGTTTCCAGCAAAATCCTCACATTTTATCATGTTCAAATTTATCCCTAAGTTGAAAGGAACAAAGAAAATTATGCTTCTGTTAGTTGTTGACTTCTGAGGCTTCTTTTTGGCAAAGAGTGAAGATAACAAAACTGGATGAAGCCCAGGGGACAGATGCTGTACAGTGCAGCCTGAAAGACAAACATCTGCTCTGAGACACCTGAGAACCTTCCACGCTCCATGCAAGAATGTGCCTGAAGAGGGCAATTCATCACATCTTTCTTCCATGACAGAGAAGCAAAAGTCTAACTAATAAGCTTAGTCTGAATATTTACCTTTTAAATGACTGGAATTAGGTCAGGTGAGCAAAACTCTTTAATACTTTTAGGATGAAAGGTTTGAACTAAGCTAAAGTAGCAACCACATTATGCCAAGTGAGACCTTTATAGCTGTATCAGGAAGGGGAAAAAAAAAAAAAAAAAAAAAAAAAGGAGCAGAAGGTAATAGAAGGAAACTAGTCTCATTTATAACCCTGACACAATTTCTTTAATATGTAGGTGAGATCTAGCTCTCAGAGTTCATCATATGTAAACATATATATATTTCAATTTCAGCAGCTTATACAAGTAGAGATTCTGTCCTAGGCACTCCATTTCTGTAAGTTTGCAGCACTACCAGCTTCACCTTGGGAAAGGACCGCTGATCAACAACATTAAACTGTAGCAAAACACTTGGAAGAGTACCTAGTCACCTGTATTAAGCAGCAAAGATTGCTGGCATTTTGCTGAAGAAACATAGCATGTACTATTAGAAACTACCATAAAAACGGACCTTGTGACATTCCCTTTGATTGGAGAATAAAAGGTATAAGGCCCTGTTAGAGCTGGTAGTATTTAAATAGCAGCTAAATGAAAGCTGAATCATGGAAATGAGACTTCTGGAAGAAAACCTGTGTCCAAAAAAAAAACTAGCTTGAAATCAACAAGTGCCACATTCATTTCTGAACATGTGATAATGTTAATATAGCAGTTTACCCCATGACAAAGCATTATACTCTCTGTTTTGATGCACAGTGTCAGTGGGGCCATTTTGCTTTATGTATTTGCAGGTCATTAAGTATATATAGCAAATCTGTAGGCTGACTTTGATACCATTCACACAGGTGTCATTCATCATTGGACAGCTGGCATGAATTGACAGTGAGATGTCTTGTGATACTAATTTTTCTTCACTCTACAAAGTCTGTTTGCAACCACCTCTGACTTTATTACACTGGTAGTAATCAGAAGCATATTCTCTAATCTCTAATTGTTAATGCACAATTAGCAGAGCAATCGACAGGACCAGAAATTCAAGAGCTCTAGATTTCCCATCTGTTGTTGGGAAGCAGGTATTCTGGTGTGTAAAAGCACATGTGGGAAGCTGAGTTTGTTCATTGTTACAAGTCAAGTTTGTGAACAACATGCTCTATGCTTTACAGATTACAAAAGCAGATGATTTGAACAGTGAATGCTAAAATGGTTTTTAGCTGAGACATATTTTGTGCACTTCCCACTTGCTCAGAGAAAGAAAATTCCCTTTTGCTAAGCTGGAAAAACTTCAGTCTACTTTTCTGCGGGTCCAGAATAACATTTAAACCGTAGTAAAGTTCAGGAGGACACACAGAGCATGTTCAGGTATCCATCAAACAACTCTTGCATCTAGCAGCTGTTTGTCAGGCATAGCAGCTGCTAAACAGAAACACTACAGATGAGAGCGGACGGAGCATACTGTTGCTATTATGTCTAATTATTCATATGACAAGTGCTTTCCGCTGCCATTTCATTTTATTTGTAGATATCATTTAACTTCTGTTAAACAATTGTTAGACAGAATGGCAGGGTTTCTGTGTCTATGTTTCTGTTTACGTTAGTGAGTTGGGTGTGTTGTTTCTTCAATTTATATAACCAAGGAGTTGAACGAGGAATTCAACCCATGTATCTAGGCCTTTTTGCCAGGGGTAGCAGAAAGCCTCCATTTCCAAACTCTTTAGGGAGAAATGTTCTACATTTTATCTGGAAAGGTAGTCAACAACTATCTTTAACTTAAAATTCACAGCCATTTCAGCATAGTTTGTTCACTTCCACTTTTTCCTTGGTAGCTTTCCATAGAAGCCAAGCTGCTGAGCTAAATGCAGCAGCAGTGGTTCATGAAGAGCTTCTTTCTTTATCCGGTAGTTCTGCTTCTGCTGAAAACTTATTTTATTTACTGTGAACAAAGTAAAAGGTCATCTCTTAAATATGTTAAATAACTCAGTTACATGAGGCACAGACCAGTGCCTTCAGGAGAGCCTGGCAAATACTTCTAGCCTAATGACTACTGTAGTAAGAATAGTGACTGGAAACTTTTATCTATGTCAGACAGCTGATAATAGGCGTTTATTTCTTCTCTTACACAGACGGTCTCAAAATTCATTGTTTGTAGACCTATTTTTTCATCTGTTATCGTCATAGGATGTGTGTAAGTGCTAGCTGTCTCCAGAAGCTTTAGCCGGTAGTTGGCCATCAAAATTTCTGGTGGCCACCAATTTTAGAGTCTAGAATAAGACTGAATTTATATGCTGATCTCCGTTAAGATGTTTGGTATATTTTCTCTTGTGTTCTAGTTGAACAGGTAAAAATAGCGAGAGAAAAAAATTTCCAGTATAGCAGCAATTTATAGAGGAAAGAAAACTGTGTTACGAAAAGCAATGTTTTATAGATACAATGCATGAGAAAAAAAAAAAAAATCAGCAGAGAACAAAAAATTACATCATAAGAGATGATTGCTTAGCCAGACTTTTCCCTTGTGGAATGTACTGGCTAGATATTAAACCAGATATTAAGTTCTCTCTACCCAAGTAACACCACAGTGAATTGTGAACCTACCAGTTTGTGAGGCCACATATGCAGTCCAGGCAGTCCTACTCAGTGTAGGATTAAGAAGAGTGTGCACCTCTCCACTCAGCCACTTCTCAGCTGAGCACAACAAGCAAGTCCCAAGGAAGGAGGTCTGGATGCCAGAATCCAGCATAAAACACATCTGATAATCACCGTCAACTATGGAGCAACCATTAAAGAAGAATGACAAAAATGTTGCTTTCTGTCTCCTGGTTCCACAGTGGCTCTGTTTGAGCCCATCCCAGATTGAGTTTACTATCGTTAATACTGGACACTATAGTTGAGACTATGTTGCAAAAAAAAACAAAACTGGAGATTAGAAGACATTAGTGGTAGAGCAAAATATTTGTACACATTTCTTGCAAGTTCTGCTTAAACCTCCTCAATGTGGAAATGTGCTCATGTCTTATTTGGTGTTTATAACACCTTTTCTTGAAATCTGACCTAGTATCTAATAGTTATTCTCCATCAAATGTCACAATTCAAATACCACCAAAAATCTGGAAGAACCTGCTACAGGAAGCCCTGATTCTCTAGGAAGAACATCTTCTCCTGTACCCATACTGCATTTATCGTTGTTTCAAGTGACAAAGGAACAATGAGGAACTTTAGAAAGAGATTTACTCTTTGCTTGGAAAGCAAAATGATGCTCAGACTCATGGTAGTTTTCCAGGCTAATTTTCAAGGATTGCAAACTTGTTGTGAGCAAAGATTAAAAACTCAACATGAAAGCTTCAGAGAATCATTTCCATTCTCAGACCTCCACATGAAACAGCCTCAGCAGCAGCAGGGATACCTGAACACTGTCCTGAGATTCCTCATACATCTATTTCTCTTAGCTCCCACTAGAGACACAGGCCATCTCTCTGTGTTGGGCCTGGTTTTGAAAAATGAAAATATTACAGGTATAGGGATTAAAAGGATCTGGCATTCAGTTACACTGGAATAAAATGGGGAGAAAGAACTAACATTCCACTGAAATTCAATCTATTACTACTCTTCCTCATGTGATTCATTACCATTTGTTAAGTACTCCAAGTACGCTTTCCAGGATACCCATGTTCATGGATAACATCTCAGGATAATATCAGCTAAATAAAATTTAAAATAAATTATATCAAACTTCTGTCACCTTTTAACTCATAAATATATATATTCATATCTATACAAGACAGAAAATCCTTATAGCCCTTTCTATAAGGTAGGTATGTTAGGTCTATATGTTGCTTTCAATATTTTGGACAAATTCCAACCAGATCATTGGTGGCTGCATTGTTAAATTTTGGATGTGGTGGTCTCCCCCTTGCATTGCTATGTTCTGTAGAACGGCTGTTGAGTCCTGCTGCTGAGCTGTCAACACTTCTTCAGTGAGTGACCTTATTTAAACACATCTCTTAAATGTTCCTTGGAGACAAGAAAGATTTAATTATATAGTTTTACTGGAATTGCTCTGAGACTTTTATAAAGAAACAAAAAAGAGTTATAAGTACTGTGAGTGGGCTTATGTTTTTTAAATTTTATTCTTAGATTATGAACATGTTTTTCAGGTCGATTTATATCCAGCCTGGGTTTTTGGATGGGTAATACTTATTTTGGGACTTTAACTCTGTAGGAATCAATGCTAACAACATGTAAGTAGCCCTTTTTTGGTCAGATTTATTCTTCTGTGGGAGTACGTACAAGTTACTGCTTGCAGACTGTATGGAAATTCTGCTTTTGATCATGCAAATCTCTACCAAAACCCTATATCTGAATTGAAACACAGATCTTGCATGCCTCTCAAGCTTTCCACAATGTAGTATTTTTGACATATACTTTTGAGCCAAAAATATGACTACTAGCTATTTAGTATAATTTTTTTAAAAAATCCCTGGCTTTCACAGGAGAAAAATCATATTCAGTGTTTTCTTCCTATCATTTTTTTTCTCCTTAGAATATGACATCATTATAGTGATTGTAGACAGTAGATCCTCTAGAGATAAAAACAAATAATAAGGCAGCTTAGCTCTCATTTCACACATGAGAATAAGAGTGATGAAAATAAGATAAAGGCCTTTCATTTAGTTCCATTGTTACTAGCTAACGATACTTCTAGTATTCTTTCTGTGGGTTCCTTTTATTCAAAGCTTGATAAATCCTTATATGTTTATCCTCCATTTCTTCAGATCATAGCTGAGAAAAGAAAGACTCCAAAATCTTGTGAAGTTTGGTTCTTTCCAACTGCTGTTCATGCACGTTACAGCAGACCGACTTCTGTGTAAGGAAGGTGGTCTGTATACACTGTGACTTCCCATACGACCACTAGCCGATAAGAAAAGTCATCCAATCCCTGGATTGTTTTGCTATTTTTAACTTAAGGTAGGGTGGAAATCAGTTTTGGTGAAGGAAATATTTGTGTATATACAAATGTATTAAATCCTGGATGGAAACAATAGCATTTCATCCAGCCCTCAAGATAACAGAAACACATCAGCTTTGTCTTGTGTGCCCTGGAGAAAGTTTAATAGCTGTGACTTCCCAAAGGTTAGTCGCTGAGACCTGGAGGCAGAAGAGCCATCCATGGACACAAGCAGAGATGAAACTGGTTTGACTTTTCCGCATGGCAGTAACCTGTAACCAAGTCTAGAGGTGAACAGAAGCGCAGGCAGAGGGCAGGGGAATAGGGCATTGGTCTGTTTAATGGCTGAGCTAATTGCAAGAGGAATGAATCATTAAGTCATTTAGGCTCCATGAATCCCAGTCACCGAACTGGGAATCACCTCACTGTTTTATTCAGACAAACCCTTACTATGAGCAGGGAAACAACATCAGCAGATGTTTGCCTGGACTGACTGATGAAACAGTGCTGACCCTGGATGAACTCACTGGCCTGTACCAAGAGAAATTCAGAGCTTCGTCAGTACACATGGAGGAGCCTGGACTGGTGATTCACCCAGTGGCACAGGGATGTCAGGTACCATCACAGCCGGTCTCTGGGCATGGCTGGCACACAGCAGCCGCAGGCAGGGGCAGAGAGGCCCCACCAGCGGAGGAGAGAGGCCTTCCTTTTCTGTTTGCTAACAGGAAAACAGGTACGCTTTTATCTATAGAGGAAGGGAAAGCTTGGGAGGACAGATGATGCTTTCTCCTTTTAGCAATGATTGCTTCAAAATCATTGGGAACAAATGATGCAGAGCTGTCCAGCTTTTCCCCCACATTTCAATGCAATGTTGCTATCATAAATCCCGTTAATCATTACTCGGATTTGCAGTCACTCCCCTGGGCCACTTCTGTGCTATTTAAAAAAAAAATGATGCCAAACATTGTCCAAAAGGATATGCACATACCATAGCACTGGGGAAAAATGTAAAAATACAATGCCTTCTCCTTTAGTTACCCTTTATCTCTTTAGAACCAGGAAACACTAACTCACCAGCAGAATACCCACCACTCTGATATTTGAACACTGTTTAACGGGTTGGTTTGTACAATATGATGAATCATATATCTTCAGTCACATATTTTGTTGTTATTATTTCAGCCTTACTGTATTTCTCAGGAAACCAAAGGCACCCAAACAAGTATAGCCTCCATATACTATTCCAATCTTGTTTTCATTTCAGCTTCATTCTGAGCACTTAGACTGAGCTAATTCAATTTACAGGCTCATTAACCAGACTGCAAATGAAAGGGAAAGACAGTGTGTCTCCGCAGGAATCCGCAATGTCAGAACAGGCCCTAGGTTTTAAAACCTCAGGAGCTCTTGATGCAGCATCAGTCCGCTCCCTCATACTTGCAACCCAAAATAGCATCCAACAGGTAAAGAAAGTGGCAAAGAAGCCAAAAGGAAAACTGTAATGTTCCTTTGTTCCAGTAAATATTAAATTGCATGTGAATTTCTCTATAGGCTTCCTGGTCAAATCTTCACAAATAACAACGGACTTGCCAACAGGCTTTTACGCTAAATCTTTTTCCTTTTTTTTTTTTCTGATTCAGGCATGTCCAAGATCTGTGCCCTGAGCCTTCCTGCCAGAGCTTTTCAGCACACCCAGCCCCACAACGTTATTACTGACCACGTGCTAGTTCCACCTTTTAGTTACAAGATTCTTCCCATGAATGTGAGATTCCTTAATTTATAAAATGGTTTTCCAGTCAGAATACCTTTTGGAGAGGCTTTTTGGTTTGTATTTGTTTGGTTTGATTAGTTTTACTGTAGCTGTTCACTTACTATTTCTTATTGCTTTGCTCCCTAGAGCTATGAAAGTACCAAATTACATCAGTTCCCAAAGGCTGCAGCCTTCAGCTGAACACTCATATATAAATGACTGTTTCCTTTATGGTGTGTATTCATCAGAGGCAAATTCAAATGCACACTCTTATTTTATTAGACTCTTACATATGAAATACATATTTACAAAGGCAAGGTTTCAACCCAAATCTTTGGTGAGGTTCAGCGGCAGTCCTAAATTTAAGTGAGCTCAGCAGGAGCTCAGAACTTCCCATTACCCCCATCAATGATGCTGAGCCCAAGATACTGACTAAGCTGCAGCATATTTCATTTAAAAGTTTACTCTTAGTCTCAAGTTAATAACACACACACGCACTCTCTTCTTTCAAACAAAACCCTTTCACAAGCAGTGGCCTCTATGCCCAGCAGCTAAATGCCTGGTGACTAAATGTCACCTCTTTGAATGCAAAAGCTATTTCACTGTCCAGAACTGTTCCTGGAACACTGAGCAGCATAATGATTCCTGATAAAATAGGCACCTGGGATGTCTGATACTGCAGTGAATTTTCATAGACATGCACTGTCACTAGAATCCCATTTTCCTGTGGTCTCCAAAGACTTGTATTTATTGGACTCAAAATCTCCCTTCTGCCAGCACTTTGGTTCCAGGCCAAGTAATTTGTGAGGTTTCCCTCTTTTTGTGGGGAAGATTTTCATTTTTCTGCAGCAGACTTCATTTATTTCCAGCAACAAAAACCCAGATGAAAGGTAAATCAGCTGGGCAGGTGAAGTTCCTTTTAAATAAGTGAAGCATTTTAATGGTTTAGCTCTAGCACAGATATCAGATTATTTAAGGATGCCATAGGAACTGACTCAAATGAATCTTAGTCACCAATGGTATTTCCTAAATGTTCAAAAATCATGAGTCAGGTCCCCTAAAATTTTTGGATTGGGTAAATATTGTACAATTTTAAAATGAGCACATATCTTTTCTCTTTGATCTTGATCCTGTTACTTCACTCCTTTGATATTTTCAAACCTTCCCCTACAACAACATAAAGAGCAATCACATTTTTCATGGAAAATGAGATCTTCATGCAATCCTTTTACATCAATAGTTATGGATTTTCCCAGGACCATGTCTAGTCCGGTTCTGAGTATCTCCACATTTTTCACTCTTTTGCTGAAGATAACCAGTTATTGTGATGCTGACAGCAAAACTGTAAGGATTATCAAATCTAGTCTCATAGGATGAGGTGCAACAGGGTGCATACAGCACCTTGCATCTCTCTTGAACATCCTCAGCACAGTCTATTTTATATGGTAAAGGTTAGTAAAAGATTTAGTCACTAACTCATGCATCAGAAGTTACTCTCTTCAGTGAGAAGAGACCTCAAAACTTGGCATCTGCTAATCCATCAGCCATCTGCTTACATAAATTTCTACTGGTAGTTCTTACAGGGCTGTTACCACAGTGTGTAAATGCCTAATCTTTTTGCAGAGTATGTTCACAATGAGGTGCAAAAGCATTCACTGGTCGTTCCCATTGCTTAACCTGGGAACAAGTCATCACCTCTTACTGTGCGAGGACTTTTGATTTGGAATGACCCCAGGGTTGAACTTCTTTACAGATTCTGGATACAGCACCATCTGTAGCTCAGAGGGTCTTTATTGTCCTACCTGGTATTTAAATGATTGCATTTTGATATTTCACTACAGACCAGATCAATACAGACCTTTCTCAGAGAGATGCCAGTGTTGTCTCCTACAAGGGCAGATGAGACTTGCAAAGGCTGGCATAAACACAATATGAATGCCAGCAGCTAATGGCAGAAGCACCCTGATCTCTCAAGTAACCATATATGCTATGCCATTACCCAGACCCTCAATAATATTTAGGCATTTCACTGCTACTGGACAGAGCTAAGTCTTATAATAGGAACTGGAGCTTCTGAGCAGCTCAAAGACAGACTGCACAGCCAGTGTGGTAACGTATGGCATCAACCTGAACTGGCCCACTGTTAGTACTCAGATGTCTGTCCCAGTCTTTCTTGATGAAAAAAGTCATACCCTAGACCACCTGACAAATTTTATCTTTGTTTCAGTCCTTCTTTGTTTTAAAAATATCAGAAGCACACAGTAAGCCACAAGGTTAAAGCCATGCTGAAACGAGAGAGGGTCAAGTGGTGAAGCGGAGGCTTTTTCTGTTTGCTGCCTCAGGCAGCTTGACAGCGGAGGGCAGAGAGCAGCAAGGAACAGAGTTATCCCTCACGTGAGTAGATATGATAAAGTTTATGTCAGAAACACCAAGGGCAGGGGGGGGTTGGCTTTGGAAACTCAGTTACAGCTTTAACACTGTTTGCTTAAAGATAACATTAAAATATTGCTTTTTTTAAAAAAAGCCAGATTTGGAGCAAAAATTACCAAATTCTCACAAAATGCCTTTCCATGTGTTTTTATATGAGCTCTGTATTACCATTATTTGTCCATGTAATACAGATTGATTATGTTTCTGAGATCCAAGGCTGTCAATTCTCAGGTAAATGATGCCCACAATTATACAGAGAATACTTTAAGCAAACACTGCAGCTGAAAAAAATGAGAAAATTGTACACCTTTGATTACACATATTTCTGTTACTTAGGACATTACTTACCATGCAATAGGGTTCATAGATCTGAAAAAAATGTTCATTGTGGTATAAAAGTAGGCATACAGTGTGATGATATAGTTTACAATAATTCCGTATTACTGAAAATATATGTGTTGCAAAATTACTGCTTCATACTGATAAATACTTGATTGGAAAAAACATGAAGCTTAAGTTCAAGTTTTGGTTGTCTGCAGCTACAGCTAGAGTAGGTGTACACACATGCACAGTCACTGGAATGAAATGCCCAATCGCGTCTTGTTTTTTTCCTTTTCTTCGAAAAAGGAAAATTGTTTCCTCCTTGGTTGTACATAGTTGTAGCCCTGATTTCATAAGGCTGTACTACCAGTCATATGTGAAATGACTGATTTCAAGAGCTGGCAGGTTTCTTTGGTGCACAGTAACTGAATTTGTTATCATCAGCTGGAGTCATAAGAGTCTTACCTTACCTCAGGAGTAGATTAAAAATGCTGCTGATATTTCTTTTTTAAATAACTTATATTGGTGTATTTCATGAGTATCACAACTTCTTCAGCATACATTGTTCAGTTTGAAAAACTATCTGTATATGTGTTAGGAGTTCTGTTTCAGTGTTATATTTGTTGCCCTTGCACCTCTCTTTCTGTCCAAACTTCTCCCAGCTTAAAACATTTTCCTCTAAACTTCAGGCACTGTTAACTAGAAACTAAACCAGAGTGAGAAATATTAATTTGCACAATTGAGGAAGATAATTTGTGTAATAATTACCTTTAGTTTCATATGTAATGATTTCATTAGAAGCAAACGTTTATCTATGACCAATTTTCTGAAAGCCTTTAAATTGTATTCAGAATTCATGGCAAAGTACTCAGAACAGAAACCTCTGCATATTGAGCAAAGCTCATGCCATCCCGGTTTTGATTTTCTCCATTGCTCTGATCCCCTGCTCAGTCTGCTTCCCCCCACCCCTCAGCCTTGCTGCTTTGCCTGCCTTTTATATCTGACCTCCTTCATGGATCCTTCCTTGAAGGAGTTTAATCTCTATGCTACTTGTCACAGTAAAATAAAATCAGTATTTGGAGTGTCTAGCTTGTAAACTTTCAGCAGTGTAAGTATTTGCATTCAGTAAAGTTGTGGTTTCTAAGCTATATACAAGAAATACACAGTTCGTCTGACTGCAGCAAGATAGATTACAGCCAAGTCATTTCCCAACAAATTATCTAACTATGTAATCTGCTGTTTCATGATCAATAGGTGATGTAATGCAAGAAGTGATTTAATATCTTTTTGGCTCCTGTAATGAAATAAATTTATTATACCAGAATTATATGTATTATCCTCAGACTAACTGTACAGCTGAATGTGTTCTTGGGAAACAGATATTCCTACAGTGAACTGGCTGATGCTTTAACAATGCCTTCTCTCTTCCGACTTCTTGACAGAAAGCAATCTGTCTTCAGTGTTTCTAAGGAGCTAGCATTTTCAGGGAAGAAGTGTGGTATTTCATTTGATCTGGGCATTTAAATTATTATTTCCTTTCCTAGAATCAAGAAGGGACCAACATTTATGCAAGAATAAGAAATTAAAAGCTCTTTTCAAATAGAGCTTGAACTGAACCAATGACTGCAATTCCCATTGATTAAACCAATTTCTTCTTTAACTGTTCAGACAATCTGACAAGGCAGGCAGCCATTTTAGTACCTAATGTCCAGCTCTGCAAAATAAGAGTTGACATTTACATCTTTGCTGGTTTAAGCACATTGTCCTTTGGACATTGTTGCTTCATGGGTCTGACTCACACCCTCTAACCTCTGGCCTTGAAATATTACTGATGTAAGAGGCTACAATGATTAAGCAATACACTACTAAGAAAGTAATTGTCTAATTAATTCAATAATAAGCATATCACTGCTACTGATTTAGTTGTATCATTTTGCATAACTATTGCCTACAAAGCTATTCGTACTCAGATATTGTGAGACACACACAACTACTATTGAATTACAGCTCTATCACCCTTTCCTCCCCTCGCTACTTAACACTTGGCTGCAAGTCCATCTGTCTTTACCATACTCCACACCCAGCCTTTCAGACATAGACCTGATGGAATGTTCGGTGGTTGTCTAAGACAGCTCCTTCCAGCACCCCAGAAGATGGGCCAGCATCCCAGTCCACAGTCAGCTTCATTAGTGTTTCTAGACTTCTGTGCTCCTAGCATCAGAAGATTCACCCTTTCCTGTGTTCCTTACCTGATTTTATACCTTATTCCAAATTTGCTCCATTTCCAGAGCCACCTTTTTGCCGTTCTTGCACCTCCTTCCATCTGACCAAACTCTTCCTTATGGGCCAGATCCTTTGCTTGAAGGCACATCTGGTTTCTCTTTACCTTTGAGTGTAGCGGACCTATTTTGTACTTGTAAGCCCTTAGATGGGGCAGGATCCTTCCTCTTGGTGCTAGAAGTCACCAGCTTCCATCCTTCCCCTTCTCCAGAGGCTGCACTTTAAGACTAGGTGTGAACACTGCCTGCTTCTTTACCACAGTTCAGGTCCAGAGCAAATAGAAACTGCCACCCAGAGAAGATCCTACATTCTCAGTGCTGCACAGCCTGCTCACTTCTTCTGCAACTCTTTCACTTGGGAGCACAGCTCCTGCAGGACAGGAGGCCTTCCCTCCTGGCACCAGGGGGGCCCCGGGCACTTCTGCAGCCTGGGAGGTGTGGCACTGCCCCTGAAGCTCAGTCTGTGCTAAAGCCTCTGCCCTAGCAGGGACAGCTGCCCAAACACCTCCTGGAGAAACTGCTCCATCATGTGTCACCACAACCAAGCACCTCGCTCTTATATAGGCCTTGGCCCAAGCACCAGCTGTAAGGGTGCCTGCTCCTCCCTAACTAGGGGAAGCTGCAACAAAGGCTTCAATTGCTCTGGGTCAAGGATGGTTGAGCATACTTGTTGGAAGCTTCTAGAGCTTCCTTTGGAGACACAAGCACCCTTGTATCTCCCCTTAGCTCATCCTTACCTGGCAGTAGAAGGCATCGTTAAGTTTCCCTGTGGTTTCCCAGTCATTCACCAGTGATCCTGGACCTTGTCCCCAAAAGATCCAGAGGCTGCTAAAGCAGAGCCCAAAGACTGACACACAAACTGCTGTATCTGTGGCCACCTCTGACAGCTGTGCTTGTGAAAGTCCCCAAAACAGGAATTATTGAAACCCCACAGAGAAGATAAAAAACCTGGCACCCTGCCAGCTTGGACCAGCTCAGAGACAAGCAAGCCCTGTGAAGTTCTGCAGAACTGAGGTATTGATTAGATAACCCCCAATTCCTGGAAAAGCCTAGGAAATCTTTGTATAGGTGAGCTCTGAATTTGGAAGAGAAACATTTGCTGTTACGGATTTTCATGGGTGTTTTCCTAGACCAACCACACTGCAAATCTGAAGTTAAACTCTGAATGGAGAATATTCTAAATCAAAAGGCTGTTTCTCAGGGCAGCGTGTTGGCAATCCTATGATACTGGTAGCAGAAGTAGGGCACAAACGCCCTTGCCCAAAGCCTGACCTAGTCGTCATATTGCCTTGATGCTGCAGGTTATCTGGCTACGGACTGACACTCAGGACAGCCAGAATTTTTGGACTACAGCATATATCTCTGTGACACACTATCCCAAAGACTTTCCTTTGTGGCTTCATATTTTGTTGTATCCCCTGACAGTAAAGTTATAGTTTTGTACTTACTACATGTGCAGACCTGGAGTTCATCTATTTACATCTCGGGCTGTATAATGGAAGATTTTTGCAGACACTCAACTAACCTATTGACCACTGAAAGAGAAGAAAGGGAAAGCAGCCATGAGATCAAGCACAGATCTACAAGAAAGCTTTGTCTCTAAGACTGAGTGGCCTCAAACTTCACTGTCTTTAAGCTTTGCAGTTCTTTTAAATCCCAATAACTGCATGTACACTGCTATGTGGAGCATCCTATAGGTCAAGTCTAAAATCCAAATAGATGTTCATCTACACTGCTGCACTGTAGGATGTCCCCAGGATCTGCAAAGTGGTGAATTTTGAGGCTAAAGGGAAATTTTGGATGTAGACAGTGCTCAAAGTGTCTCTTATAAATTACTTTGCCCTGTAAACAAGATCAGGCATCTTTCTATCCAACATGTCCTGGGGGTAGCTATGACAGGCAATACAAAAATTGCTGGTATACTGTAGATCAAGCATTTGTGCTTTAGGATGTCCAGCAGCACAGTTTTCTTACATGTTTGTTTGCAGTTCATTCATTAGGATTTTTGCACAGATGGGAGAAAAATAAACAATAAAGTCTGAAGAATGTAAATATGCTTAGGGCAAACAAAAAACTGTGGAGATCTATAAAGGGAAATCACTGTATCCTCAGCCTCCATTTTATCAACGTTTTGTTTACTATACAAATGTAGGAGAGGCAGAGGTGATGGGGCATTTGCTCAGGAATTATTCAGCACCATCTGGCACCTTGAGGTAATTAGTTTGCACTGTACCTCCTTTGGAAACCATAGCAACTCTACAATAACTTAATTGTGTTCTCTGGTGATGGCATAATAAATAATAAGTGCCACTGCTGTAGTATTCTAATTAATGCATTCTCAACTGCCCAGCTGCTGTACACAAATGCACTGTCTATTATGAGGTTCTTGGTAAGAAGTGTTTGTAAAACAGACAAAGAAAAGGATTCAAGAAGAGTGTAATTTTGCTTGACATTAGTCCTCGATAAAATCAGGGAAAAGCTAGTACATGATTTAATTGATTAAGAATTGCAGGAATCTAATTAATGTCAGTCAACATGGCTTTATGTGAAATAGATCAGTTTTGTCAAACAATCTAATTGCATTCTTTAAGAGCATAAGTTTTGTTGATTTAAAATAACTAAGCAGATGTAAAGCACACAGCTGTAAGGTTTTTCATGTGCTGCAACATGGCAAAATATGACTACAAATCAGTATTACACTGTTTCAATAAAGCACATTTTCAAAAGATTAAGAAACGGCTAACAAACGGGAGGGAAGAAGTGAAGCCAAAACTCAAAATCTAGTCAACTCACCAAAATGTAGCTTTTTACATCTAGAAACAATTAGTATGAACTATACAGCCAAAACAAATGAATCAGAAAAGAATTGAATCTGAATATCTCTGAGTAATACTAGATTCAGAAATTCATCTACATTGTTGGAAAAAGAACACAAGCTAACGGATAGTTGATAAGCCCAGTGTTAGAGTATGGTAACAAGGTTCAGGTGCATGCTTGCATGCCCTGCAGGCAAGAGTGAAAGAAATTATCCAAGATTGGAAAAAATACGTCAGAGCAGAAAAACGTGGACACGGGGCAGCGCTGGCCAAGATACTAGCTAGTGTTTGTCAAGCTAATGGTGGAAAGTTGTACAGCCACAGCAGCACAGTGCAAACCACCCAGCTGAGAAGCAAGGGTTGTTTTCCCCCTGTGTCATCACCTCCTTGATTGCTGCCAGAATTTGTGCTAGTACTTCAGCATAAGGCTGCCCTACACCATGAACACCTGCCACCTTGCTCAGAACTAGCCCAGGGATCTCTAACCAGGCACAGCATCACATTGTTTAGACATGACAAAACTCTGCTGAGTTTGTGTCCAACACCATTCAGATACCATGGAACATGAGAAACTGAAGCCAAATGCAATTAATGTCCTAAAATCAAGTCGGATACCTTTCAGGAACACCCAAGGGACTGGACTCCAGTTCAGGAGCAGACAGAAGAAATATAATGGCCTGTGATACATAGAGGATGTTAAAACAAATGATGACATGGCCCCAGTCAGTGAAGATGGACCTATGATTTCATAAAAATATACAGTCACCACATTCCCAGTCTGTGATTAACGCCGTTACATTGTCACACTGTGGAAAAGCAGCAGTGTGATCATCCAGTCCCGGAACTGTACAAAAGTTGTAAATTTGTAAAAAAAAATTGTGTTTTCATTGAGCCTGAACTTAATTAGCCAGACATATTTTAAAATCAGATATTTGCCAGCAAAATAGTTCCACCAAAACCCAGATTCTTTAATAATGGCAAACCAAATTCTGAAATTTGTATGCAAAGAGGTGAAATTTACCCAACAGAACATTATTTAGTGAGAGTTAAAGAAGAGTGCCATTGTCATGCATTAAGAATGTCAAGACAATTCTCTTGTTTATCAACAACCATATTCATTTTGTAAAACATGGGCACAAAACGTCGCGTTTATACTTCTCTTATCCTCCCCTCAGGCCGTGTTAGTTTTGACCCACCTCTTTTTCCTAACGCAGATATGGCTGCATTGTTTCCCCAGCTCCCTTAGAAGGAATGCACATTATGAAATGCAATGCGAGTAAATACACTTGTATTCAAAGTAGTGACTGAAATATTCTATAACCTTATTATTACTCTGCCCAGTCCCATGCCAGCTCAGGCTTAAACTGCACCTTGATCCCTCACAACAGACTTAGCATGCTTTTATGGCAGTACAGATAGTGAGTTATGAACAGCTGTAGAATAAAGATATTGAAGATACTATCATATAGAGTAAAGAAAAATATTTGTGGTTCAAAACTGTCATGACAGCTAAAAATGTACTGATATATACCACAAAAAAAAAAAAATAGCCAAACTTACAGGGCTTTAAAAACAAATAAACCAAACAAACAGGGCTTTCAGAAAAAGCAAATAATCACAAGACAATCAGGAATTATGCTTTTATCCATCATGATTCATATTTGACTCATATGGTAAGTGAAATTAATTTGAGTCACAGGCATAAGTGTGAACACTTTTTCCTGTAGGAAGCCAAGAGCTGTTTTGGCTCAGTATTTATTTGTGCTGTCCCAGATGACCATTCCCAAATACCTGGGGAAAAACAAAAACCCACGAGGCCTAATTCTGCTAAGCTCATCCCCGTTAGAACTCATGGAAAGAAACAGGAAGGCGACTGAGCAGTTTCTTCCCTCCTCTGGCAGCCGACCGTTCCTTTAGATATACGTGGTGACATCCACCTATGTTGAATTTTGCCACAGCAGTGACAAAGGTCTTTTGAACAAACTTTCCAAGCCTCTCCTTCTCCGTGCCGATGCAATACTTGCAGCCTGCCACACGAGGGAAAGCATCCCAGCAAACAAACACACCGAAGTGGCTGCACTATCACTTACACCTGCCCCGACCAGAACGAACTGGGGTATTTTCCGAGGGCAGCGATGTCTCACTCCCACCAGCTCTGTGTCAGCAGGACGAGCAGCAACATCGCGGTAAGAACTCTCAGGTAAAAACACCTTTTCATCATTTACAAGATGACCACAATTATTCGGCAGGCTCAGACAAAAATCCATAGCTTTACAACCGCTTCTGTGAAAGCAGGTGATAGTGCAATAATTTCATGCAAGCAAGTCAATTGAAATCTGTTAAAATTATTTCTGTACTTTCAAATACTGAAAAAGCTGTAGGGCTACTGTTACCTTTAATTGCACCAGTTTCAGCCCAGAGCTGAGGAAGAGGTCCCCATACATGCTGTAGACTTGTGTAACTGAAGCAGAATTCAACAATGTATGTATTTTTTCCTGATTCCATTATATGAGCATACTTAATTGTTCATTTTCAGATATACTGGGAGTTAAGCATAAAAATAGCAGTGACTGTCTCTATGTAATGTGTGGAGTGGGAGGAAAAGGGGGACTTTGAAACAGTTTCAGAATTAATAATGGTGTGCTATTCTAAGCACTGCTATTTTATACTAACTTCACAGAAAGTTCAGAATTGTTCCAATGCTTTGTCAGACAAACAATACTAACTGCACAAAGTATCTCACGTTCTTTGCAGGAGGGGATTGCTTCATTTACCTTCCTTTCCCCTGCTTTCCCAACTCCCTCCTTTTCTTCCTCCTTCCCCACATTTCTACAACTTCTTCATTTTCATGCAAGAGGAAACTCTTACCTTCACAACCTCAATAGCACTAGGCCTACAGCCAGAGATCTAGCAATCACCAGAGCAGTCAGCTGGCACTTTGTCCTTACTAGACATTTATGGGTATGTGCCCAAAACTAACGTTTGTTCCATATGAAAACCAGCCTGAACAACTCGATGGATATCACCCCTAATAAGCTAAGTGAGATACTTCAGCAGCTGGACTTGACAGCCATCATCAATCACAATACAGAAAGCAGTTCAGATCATTTACTGCTTAGACAGGATGAACTCTTCCTCCATGATTCTATGTAATTCACAGCATCAGTTAAGTAAACTTAGCCTCATTTCCAAGAAAAGATGAATAGGTGCTGCCTGCCCTAGCTCAGACATCTTTCCAGGCAGCTTAGAAGTAGATCTTGAATATCTAAAAGTTCAGATCCAATTTTGTTAGGAAATCTCCCACCACAGATGCTGCTGCCTGAAGACCATCAAGAAAAAATAAGGAGTTAGACGTTATGTTTCATGGCAGTTCGCTTTTGTAAGAAGACGCCACATTCCCAGGCTGCTCTCATTCTCTCTCTCTCTCTTTCTGGTTTAGGTAGAACACTGACTAACAAATTAATCCTGTTTGCTTCTTTCTCCTTTGACACATCAGATGGCATAGCTAGCGCCACTGGGAAATGCTATGTAAAAATGCAAAACAGGAATTCTGAAAAAGCTTTTTGCCGGTCACAGTGTAAATATAAAGAACTACAACTTACACCATGGGCAGGAAAGCAATGACATATCAATAGTTTCATTTCTAGCTGTAAACAGCTCATTTTCTCTCCGGTTTGTGTTTAAGCACATTGCCAAAGTTAAAGCCCTCAAGCCTCGTTTATACAGCCTTTGCTAATGCAGAGTCCTCCCAGTCATCAGAGAGTAAAGGCTTGAATATGTTAGGTAACAATATATTTTTAATAAATTACTTCATTAAAACTAATGGCCCTGGAATTCCTATGCTGTATGCAGCCATGTAGCTGTTACAACTTGGTTTTCTCTGTGCCATGCATTTCACTTGCTAGTCACTGACCTCTCCTCAGGGGCTGCTGCCATGCTACAATGTAGTTGATGAAGACAAAGGCAGCACAAGATAGAGAAAATATTACTTTCAAGCAAATTTAATTTTGCCCTACCATGTTTCTGCCATTTCTTCTCATCTGCAACAGAAAGGACTCAACCCTAATGTAAGTGTGTGCTCTTTAAAGCTAACTGCAAACTCTTAGGAGCACCTCAAAAAGGTAAAATGTTCAGGGATGATTAAGGCAGAGGTGTTCTAACAAAGACATCTGGATCTGCAAGGAAAGTGTGTGGTGCCAGGAATTTTCACGGCTTTCACCTTGAGGACTCACGCTCCAAAGACCACCTTGGCTCTCCAGCTCCCTCAGAGAACCTGCTACCCTTGCTCTCCTCCTGCCTCCCGCAGGTTAACACCTGTTAGCATTAGTTAACACCAGTTAGCAACAGCTGACATTCTCTAGAGAAGCACAAGATTCTTGAAAGGTTTCAGCCCAGCACCCCAGCAGTCTGCAGAGGTCTGCCTGCAGGCAGAACTGCCACTCACCTGCTCCCATCCTTCCCAGATTTCAGTCCTGCATCATGTTTGCTGAGGTCCTGCCACAGCCTCCCCAGGAACATGCTGCATCTCTCACAGCCTGCTTGCACAACAGCCGGTCCTCACCCCATGCTCCTGTGGAGGGGTTGCTCTGGGCCAGGCACCACACTGTGCAATCTGCTGGGTTGCCTTGATGTAGAGCAATGAGAGAGTTCTGTCAGAGCACGTTTCAGGGCTTCTTTCTAATCTTTGTTTTTGTTAGGCTACAATCACAAGCAATTTCCATAACCCCATTAGGTAAGGTATTTCAGAAAACAGTGACAACCTGCATTATGTGATTATTGTAATAATGAGGCCTTTCATCAGAGAAGTCTATGAATAATTAATTCTAATTAAGTAGCTGATAGACACAGTAAATCATTCATCAGTGCTTGAGTCCTGTATATTACAGACTGTAATAATTTTTCTGTTAGCATAAATGCTGAGGAAAAGAGTGTAATCAATGAAAACATTATTAAAGATTTGTGTCACTGCTAGGAAATAAATTGGAAAATTTCTTCTCTGCCTTTGTTTTCCTTATTTACTCTTGCAATATTAGGTAGTAGTTGTCCTTGGCCAATGACTCATTCTTACTGCAGCATTATTTGAAAAGTAGGAATGAATCAGTAAGTACAACAGTAGGAAGAATAAGGAAAAGAAGAAGAAAGATGAGCTATAGACAGAAGATTGTTGGCTTTATTAAGAAAAGTGATGAGGAAAAGTTTTCTAGAAAATGCTGAGCTAAAGATAATAGACACAGAAAGGTTATTTTGGAAGCCTCCGTGTTCTGCGGACAGTCATCACACCTACTACATATAATTCAAAACTTTTGAATTTTATGAGGTGGCACATTACATCTAATTCTGGGATCAGGTATGCCTGAATTTTCAGGTTCTGCTAGTAAAATCTGCAAAAAATTATGCATATTTGAAAACAAATGGCAAAACCAATGTAATAAATAAGGTTGTTATTACATATAGAACCATAATACAAGAAACTATATATTGACATAGGATTCATATTAACTCAAAGCCTTGAAATATATATATATATATATATCCCCACTATGTCAACTGGACAAAGCTGTCCTTAGATCCAAGTACTGACACTCTGCACAGGAGAAGGAACCAGAGCACACAGAGAATTCCAGCAACATTATAAGCAAGGAGACAATGCATGCAGAAGCAGTGGCTGGGCCACCGTCTCTTTGATAAATGCTAAGCATTTAGACAGGCTGGCTAAAATTTATTAGTTTAAATGTTGTTGAAGGTTTTGTCTTTGACTTGTGAATTCTGGTGTTTTTATAGACCAAATTTTCTCCCCCCCCCCCCCCCCCCCCCGAAAAAGAGTAATAAACTAACTCCATGAAGAAAAGTTTTATTGAGATTCTCCCAGTATACTGAGACTCAAAGCCATGAGACACAGCAACTTTTGCAGTAGCTCAGATGTTTAGAATATAATTAAGGATCCAGGTCTTAATGTGCTTGGGATATGAGACAATAAAAACAGGCTTTCACTGTTACATCCAATGTGAATCAAATGGAGAAAGTATAAGTCAGACTATATAATATACTTTTTAGACAAAAAATCACAATTACAAAAGCCAATAGCAGCAAATGGAATAAATAATTTTTAAAAATGCATCAACAACATTAAGGATGATTCAAAAGAATTTGAACTGCCAAGTCAGTGATGAAAAAAGCATGTAAAATAAATGCCCATAAAGGAAAAAAAATATGAAGGTGGTAATACAACTGTAAGAGAATTATTGCCTCAACAAGTTTCCTATTTTCAATGAGTTTTCAGGTTTTGATGATAACAATAATTAAAAATACAGAAATTTTAATAGATGCTTACCAACAAAGCAGAACTTAAAATATGGAAACACAAGTAAAATAAAAATAAATTAAAAAAAAAAGAAAGAAAGCAAACCTATAAATAAAAGTCTCCGATTTTATGACAATGTTCCCCCAATGGGATATATGCCTATTTTGTACTTTCATAGCACTGTAATAGCCACTGCCATAGGAAACACCAAACACACCATAGTTACTAGGGGCTGGGGCGGCGGGGGATGTTCACAACTGTGAATTGTATGCATTGTCAGAAACATATCTTTTTATCTGGAGCAGAAAATAAAAATCTTGATAGCATGCGAGTGCCTGCTTGCTCAGGTCTGTAAGTACAAGCATACTGTTGGTCATTACAGAGAGTCCCACCGGCTGCAAGAAAGCAAATTATTTTTGCATCTGTCTTTGTAGAATCAAGGCTGGAAGTTGCCATTGAAGTAAACAAAAAAAGATTTATGTAGCAGTTGGAAGAAATTATAAACTGTACAGCACACTTCTCTGGCATAAAATTGCAATAAACACTTTGTACCTTTCTGTCCATCCCTTTCAGTAAGTATATATATTTCCATCTCTAGTTATACACCAATACAAACTTGGAGATGGTATTTTAATTTTCAAACGTACTCACACAGCACTGAGGCTATCAGTTATGTGCAATACCTGTGCATAGCTCAAGGTGGAACTCTCTTATTTTCCTTCATCTTGACAAAAGAAATTAGCAAGTGACATGTTTTCAGTAATATGAATAAAAGTATGAAAGTCCATGTGTTCCTCAATAACATTTTCTTAACTGAAAAGCAATCTATTTCCCAAGAAGCAGAAAGCAAGTCCAGGGAAAATGGATAAAGCAGGGGTTTATTATTTTTTTTCTCTGATTTACTTGATAAAACCAGTTTTGCCTGTTTTGAGGCCAAGTGGAATGATCCAGCAGAAAGAGATAACAAAGCTCTGAGCCAAATCCACAGCAGTCAATAGAAAGCATCTCACTGATTCGATGAATATTACAGTGTATTGAAGATTACATTCAGTATTCAATGAATATTGAATTCCATCATTTTCATTAAGAGCCAGATTAGTCTTAGTTTAGTTCTCTTGACATCAGTTTACTGGCTAAAATGTATCATTTTTCCCTTGAGAGATTCCATGATAGTTTTTTAAATGTCTTCCTCAGAGAAGGCAGAATAATATCAGTATGACAGAGCTGAAGAGGCTGCATGTGCCCTACTGCATTTCAGTCAGGTCATACTCTTGTCACCTGGCTATGGAAAGAAGTGTCCCCTACTGATGAAAGCCAAGTGAGCTGCAGTCTACCCAGCAGTCCGTAAATGGCCTTTCTTTCATTAGGTGTTTTATAAATGGCGTAAAAAGGAACACAAAAATCCCAAACGTATTTCAAAGTACACTAGGCTTCCAGAGGATGTGCTGAGTTGACCCACACAAGGGTACAACTCTTACTGCTGAGAGAGACACAGAGGAAGGTCTAGCAGACAAATTAATTAAAACTTCAAGATATCTGCTGTTACAAAAATAAGGTTTTTAATGAATGAGCTAATGAAGATGGGATCTGCCGTAATGCTAAGCAGCAAGTCAGACATGGCACAAAGTCTCCCACTTGTTTTATGTTGTAAGAGGGACCCCTGCTTCTGTGGGGTTTGTGAATCATGTAACCATTTCTCATGTAAATCTTCTCTGAGAACACTAATGTTGTGGCAGGGCTGGCAGACTGCAGAATGGAAACTGGTACACAGAGGCCAGCTCTGGGTTTATGAGCAATACCTTTATAGACTATAGGGTTGCAACGTTTACCAGAATTTTTTACTATGTGTCCTTCAATATTTGTCAGCTCTGTGAGTGCACAAATGACTGAGTATCTTTTCTGGATTTAAATCATATTCTATATATTGAAACGGCCAATCTAACTGTTACTTTCAGATTAAAAACACGTTTCTGAGTTACAAACGCTAAACCCCATCCTCAAGCAAACAACAATTTGTAATTTCCATTTACCACTTGCACATTTCAAACCAGTCACATTTAATTAAAACTGCAGTAGTCTGTTTATTGCAAATCCTAGTACAGAAAATATATCAACACTGTAACAGAAAAGAAAAAAAATCAATGCTACTTTTATTTAACCAAGTTTTCAAGCACATGATGCATAATTGCTTTACTTTAATCTTTTTACTCCTCCCGAGATTAGAAGAGTGTTTCAGGATTGTTGCAATCAGCAGAAAGAAAGTCCATAGTAACCCACATGAGAAAATGTTTCATTCCTTTTGCAATCAGATTTACAGGGTAATAATACCTCTCAAACACGTAAGTTTGCAAATAAATGTATTTCAGATGAACTGAGAATACAGACTCCATTATCTTTATTGTATAAAAGCAAAAGACACTCTATAAAATGAATCCTGGTGTTTTACAACAGAAGTTTATAACCCAGTATTCCTTATACTGGAGCACTATTATACCTCCCAAGTATTTCTAGATTGAAAGAGTGGCTACTTCCTTGCAAAGTGAAATTGATTTAGTAGTTCATAAAAGAGAAAAATCCTTTTTTTTTTTTTTTTGGAAACTGCTTTTTTAAAAACATTTAAAGCGCTATATGAAGTCAGAGGACCAAAAGTCCTTCTAACCTGATATTCAGGCTCAAGCAATAACCAATAATGGAGGCCTAGGGATGCTCTTTACTTTTGCAATTCCCAAAATTCTCAAAAGAAATAGAAAAATATTATTTTAGGGATTAAGAATTTATTTCACTGTATTTCCTTACTGTTATGACTAATACACCTAGTTTTAAACTATAGTTATACAAAAGTTTGCACAAACCGTCCAATCCTTAACTGAGATTTTGTGCAAGTCGGTGTTAAATGCGACTAAAAGTGTCTAAGTAAAGATCTTGGCAGGTAATCAATCACCTGAGCATAAAATTACACCCAAGTGCAAAATTGCACATGAAACCTGAAACTGGTACAAACATGGTCCCATCTTTGCATATCTTTGATGCATATTTCAATCTGCTTTCTGATGAGTTAAAAAAATAATAAAACATGGAAGTTTTCTATGATATGAAGAAGTTGTGCTATTTACTCTCCATTAATTATGTTATCTAAAAATGCAAAATGTTTTGGAATACAATTATTGTAAAGCAATCTGAGTTATTCTCTTACTACATTAACATTTTTCTTATTTATGAAGAACAAAAAGCAACGAAAGAAAACCCCAAACCGACAACACATTATAAAGACCAAATATGTGGGGTGTATATGAATACTTCTGCCTGACAGTATGAAGTGCCTTGTAACATTTACTCGCCATTAAAACAGTTCACAGAAATTGCAGATATCTATTTATGACACTTTTAACATGATGCAGATGCATGCTTCTCAAATACATAACACAATTTCTGTATATGCCTAACTTAAATCTATTTCTTGCATACCCCCAGATAAAATTTTGTTACAAAACTGACACTTGGCAATAAGGTAATACCCTAAGCTGCCTAGCAGGGCAGCAGGCAATCTTAGACTGTTTCCAGGAAAGTGACAAAAGCAATTATTTTTTTCCAAAATCAAAGTAGAGTTCTAAGTAAGACCCTTTGAGTTCTTCAAAACTGATAAATTTGGCTTCTATTGAGAATAAGATGAGGACATAAGAAACAACAGCAGCCTGGAGCACCTGGCAATGACAGCATTAAGACATTCTGTACATCTCCCAGCTGAGTGTTTTTCCTTTCCAACCAGCTTAGGGTTGTTGACTTAGCTACTATAAAAATGTAAGCACAATAACAGTGATTTGAAAAAACTAAGGTTTTTTACCAAGGTCACTTGGTCATGTCCACGTGGAACCAGTGATTGCTATACCATTTCTTGGTATATAATTCTAGGTTTGCAAAGCATGTAAACAGAAATGTATTTACAAAAAATACTTGCATTGCAACCTTGAACAGAAACTGAACTCTTTGGTTTCAAAGTTGTGATCCCTGAAGTGTCTCACCTGCTTTCATCCTTGTAGTGAAACCTGGGAGACTGAAATCACTGCATATGCCTCCCTACATAAGGGAAAACAGTATTATCAACAAGGTGAAGAGGTAAGTGTTGTGTGCCTGCTCAGCTACAAGACATTTTAAAGCAGCTGTCACAAAGTGGCTGTTCCACAAAGAAGCTCAAAAGGAAAGACACCTCTCCACCTGGAGTACTTATATGATCAAGAGCAAAATTATTTGATCTTGTTCTGCTGTTACTGTTTGGAGGATGTACTGAATTAAAAAAACATTTGTGGTAATGATCTTCCTTTCAAGCCCTTGATGTAAAGCTGGCTATACAAAGCTTCTGCCTGCCACCAAATTAACGACAGTCTTTTATGATATTAATCAAAAGAGGCAAGAGTGATTCGAAGTCCCAGATTTAGATAAATGATGGCTTCTCACAACAATCACCCAACAGTGTTCTAGCCACTGCTTCCCCCAGTGAGCACTATGAAGAGGGTTCTATAGGATTTTCCTCCAAGTAAACAATCTCCTAGTCATCTGACTTGCTGTCTTCGCTGCTGCTCTTCCTCCAGGCCTTGATCTACAAGAACTTGCTTTCTATGGGTTAATGCAAGTTCTTAAGTTTAGTGTGGGACGTTAAAATACTGTAATAATAATATCCTCTTGCAGCTAATACATAAATTTCATCTTTTTTTGTATCAGATAGTCCATGAAAGTTTAATAGTGCTTTGGCTGGCTTTGTTTTCTTTATTGATCACTTTATTGCTTATTTTTCACTTGAGCACTGTGTTCAGCATCCTATGAGAAGCTCAAGGGATAGTGCCATATTAAAGATCAACTCATTTAGAGACAACGACCTATTAAGGCAGCGGAACTGGCCATAGACTGTATATATATTGCCCTTTGCTAGGATCATGCAACTTTCTGCCAGGTTCCCAGGCTCAGTGATGCTCCTCCACCAACCCCAGTTGCCTCTTCACTGGAGATGCCTCAGTTGTGTCCATATCACACTTTGGCAAAGAGGCACAAACAAGGTTTGCATATAGTTGGTCACTTTGCCCTTCGTGCCTTTCTGGTGTGACAGACACCAGCTAAACCAAGGCTGAGGTCCTACCTGAACAAGAGAAAAGCCTATCATTGGGTCTTCAGTTGCCTCCTGGGTCTCAAAATCCTGTCTTTCTGGCTATCGAATCCAAGCCAGAAGCATGAGTCTCATGCAGTACATGAAAATAAGACCATATGAACATGGTGGCTATCCTGGAAAGAACCTCAGCCAATTTTCTCACTAAGGTAAGTGTCCTGGAGCAGTGAGTAACACCAGATGTGCTGTTGCCATCTATAACCTTTCACCACTTCATCAGTTCTTCTGCTGTCTGTTAAACAAATGTTAAGCTGATGTGTTAACTAAGTGACCCACTCCTCTAGATCTCCTCCCAGTTCCAGGTATCGCCTTACATTCATTCCACAAGGCATCTCCCAGCATTATAAGTCAGCTGCTTTTCCTTCACTGAATTATCTGTCTCACTGAAAGCTACAGCTCTCCCACTCTTTTTATTAAAGAAATTAAATGTTACCATGATAAAATATCAGCCTTGCTTCAGGCCAAATAAGTGTTATGCATGTCTCTAGCCCTACTGTCTGTATTGCTAGCTTTTTAGAGCACCTTGCTAACTACTTTGGTTCAGTGGCTTCCTGACTGTCTCCTTGCAGCTCACCATGGGGTCATCTGATATCACCTTCTATTGGATCTCAAGGCTAATTTTTATATTAACACTTTCCCTTCTTCACTTTCTACAAAAGTGGTGGGAGATAACTGTACAAGCGTATCCATTGCATGGGAGACACAAGCCATAAAAGAGCAGCAGGAAAGGAAATGATAATTTAAAAATCAAAAAACAAACAGTTGGATATTCTACAAGAATGTGTTCTGTGTCTTGAAGTGAAAAACGCAGCAGGTTTCTCTCATGTGTTTTGTAGTTGCTCAACTTGATATCTTTACCTAGTAGATTGCCTTAGAGTGAGAATTACAGCCATTTTCGAGGTGATTTCATCTCCTGTTACAACACTGTTTTGGTTGTTTCAGAAGCAGTGAAACTTCTCTGTCTTGCCATGTATTCAGATACTTATCTCTTCTTTCCTCATCACTGTGGCTTTTTCCAAACAGCTTTAACTATGTCATTATATAATAATCATTCTTTATTTCCTTAGACTCCCGTGTTAGCAGATAGCACCTCAGGCCAATGAGAGAGGAAATGCCCAATAGAAAGGACTGGTCAAAGGTGCAATGGGTCCAGGAAAGAGAAGAGGATCAACTAAGACTACAAAAATTATGAGTGGAAATAAAGCAAATTAAGGGAAAAAGGTCCATACAAAGGAATAGAAGAAAAAAGTAAAAAGAAAAAACACCAAACAAACCATGAAAAAGAAAAGCCAACACTGAAGCTAAAACAGATCATGAGAGTCAACTTAAACCCCCAAAAGCTCACTCGCATGTGCTAACATGACTCCTCCGGGAACAGCACAGAATTTGTGTAAAAAAAATATTTTACAGTATAGAGATCATAAGATGACAGCAGGTCGGTGACAAAACCATGATGATAATTTGCACACAGGGTGACAAGTCCCAGAAAACCAACTGAGATAAGAAACAAGGCTTATGATTCACTATATGAAATGCAGAAGAAATGGGCCAGAGCTCGACATAAAGTCTTATATCTACAAGCACTATGCCATCAAATGCAAAAGAAGACCTGAAGAAAGAAGATGGAGACTGAATTATACATAAGCATTTCTGCAACGTTATAAGCATTTTTAAAAAGTAAGTATAGGAATGAATATGCGAGTAACTTCTTTCTGTGTTGCTAGATCTACTTAGTAGCCTAGTGTAACCAAAACCTGACCTATTGCCCCTTGCTGTCCCCAGGGTACACGCAGGGCCTGGAGACTCGCTCTTAGGAGGAGACATGCCGCACCATGTAAGAGAAAATGCAAACATGAGATTGCTGGGAAGGATCCCTGCAACACTCTCCAATCTCTCTTCCCCGTAGACAGTATCCTGGCAATGTATTCCTGAAATCTTCACAAGGCAGGATTCTGGAACATACATATAGATAGACAGATATACACACACACTCCTTTACATATATACAGCAGGAATACACATATATTTACATACATTGTAAACTTCTGCCATTACTGTACAAAACCATAGAGCACAGAGGTACCCAGGTGGCAGAGCCCTTGATGAATTTGCAGTCAGTGGAAGGTCTGTAGAAAGAGCCCCTCACAGTACAGAGATGGAAGAGGAAGGTTTGTAGGAACTATGTGTATCCAGACAAGTATGTCATTTCAGGTATTTAGGTTTAGAGTTAGGCTTTGCAACTTTACCATTTTCCCACTTAGAAAAAAAATCTTTTGTTTGCATCTGTGCTCCCACCTACCATGTACCTAATATGTTTTACTTCAATGCATCTTTCAGAAATGGCCAGGCTACTTGTACTGATCAAAGAATGCAAAGTGTATCCCTTGTAGAAATGAGAACAAAAAACATGGGAGCTGCAATAACAGATTATTTTTAAAAGAGTATATGCTCTGCAGGTATGTGGGCATTCAACAAGAATTTTTCCAGTATTTTTACTGGAATCTCTTCCCTTTCATGTGAACATACCCTGTTGACAGTAACAGACATGTTGTATTACATATATCTACAACATAAAGGACAAACAAGATCAGTATTTCCTGTGAAAATAATGAATATTTTTTGTTAGGCTTTAATCTGTGCTATTTAAATTCATGACTCACTTCTTATGTGTAGCTGAGATATAAGGAACTACATTTAAATCAAAGACAGTGAAATTACAATATTTTGACAAAGAAAAATGGTTAGTGTTCAAAGTTTTCTGCTTCAGTAGCACCACAGATTTTTTAATATGTTAAAATTAGCCACCAAGTATTATTAGAAATTATTCAGTGGTTTTAATAGCCTGGTCTTGTCCTTATTAAATAGAAAGAGAGAAATTTAAGAAGAAACTTATATCAAATGAGTCTTTAAAACCTTTACTGTATGTTTAATTTCCATTAAACTTCTCTAAAATTTCAGCCTGATGGTGATGAATACTGTCCTGGACAGAGTCCTCCCTAGTAGATCTCCTGGCCACACTTAAACCTCCATAGCACTATAACCCTCATTTTCCCACCCTACCTCAGAATTGGCCAGCATTTGGCAGTTCCACCCCAAATATGAACTTAAGTGTTAGACCAGAACCATGGTCCCAGCACCCATGTTACCCCAGATGATAGACACACAGAGTCGTGGCTTCTTCCTAGTATCTAAAAACCCACAGACAGTCCACTCCCAAGTAGGATTGCAGGTATCTAGTTTCCAAGACGGTTTACTCCCATGATAGACAGAAGTGGGAGTGCTAGAGGCAGGTCAGCAAGGCGTCTCCTCTGTGAGCAGACTGAGCCTTGTAGGAGACTAGGTTTTGGAGACCTCAAGTTTTCCATGGCAGAAAAAGAAATGTAATCTCCTTGCTGCATGCTCCTGTATGGATCCTGAGAGGCCAGAGTGTCTGTGAAAAAATACTTCAGTGATAGTTGATACGATCAGTAAACACCACTCCAGCAAGTATACTCACTGTTTAAGCAAAAAAACCTCCAGCAGCTTAGCTTGCACCTGCATCAGCTGACAGTAGATGGATGGGTTGCATGGCAGTTTCTGCATGAAGTCCAGGAAGCAGTGGTGTGTGGTTTGTTTGGGGTTTTTTCTTATTTATACAGCTTTGCAAAAGACCTCTAGATATGCAATACAAAGGTATTGCCTCTGGTTTTGACCCCACTCTCTACTGTGTGCTCAGAGGTACTGGCTGAATTTGATACACTGATAATGCAGCAGTTGCGAAGTCAGGAGATACAGACATTGGTCCAGCAGAGAAGGGAGCTGACTCAGCAGAACTGGCACTAGTAGCAGATTAGATGAATCTAGAGCCAGAAATGGGAAAAAGTCTTCTCAGCAGTCAGGCTGCAGCAGTGGTTTCTAGTTTGAGCCCTGAGAGAGAACTGGATTGACAGCAGCTGCAAGAGCTATTTGTCAGGACCATTTGGTCTGATCCTGAACCTTCCCTTACTCTCTGCCATTTACAGTGAAAGCTAAATGACAGAAGTCCTGGGAGAACCTAGCTGACTCAGGGGGAAGTGGGGCTGCAGTGACCTCTCCAGCTGGTCCCTCAGCCCTCAGGTTCCCAGGAATGCTGAGCGTGAGTTTGGAAACTCCTCCTGGGCAGACAAGTGAGCAGGATTCAGCAAAGCATCCAGCCAGTAGTCCAGCTTGGGCACCCAAGGAAGATCCTCAAGCCATATCCCTAAACTCTCGTGGAAGGGGCTGGGGGTTAACAGAGGTTGTCACATGTCTCTTCTGATTATTCTACAAGGGAAAATGACACCCCATCATTTGGTTTGTATTTTTCTGACCTGACAGAAAATAAGCTGTTTCTTAAACGTGTTTTCAACAAGGCACCGTCAGCTTGGATGGTGGGCTCAGCTGTGTTCTGCGGTGGGGCTGTTGGCTGGAACCAGCTGTGTCCAGGACAGGGCAGCCCTCAGTCTCTCCTCAGAGGCCACCCTGCAGCCCACCCACTACCAACACCTTCACACCATCACCCAGTAGGCCTGGGCTTGACCACCTTATGGGATGGCACTAGATACAGTCAGAGCTGCCTCACATGGCAAGTATTTGTCAAAACTATGTTTTCTGTAGGACTTCAACAAACTCAATGCTTACAGCATGAAAAAGGCACAGATTAATTAATTTTCAGCTTTTCCAAAATATATGACTGTTCATGGAGTATGTGACTGGATGTAATGCCTACTTAATACTCCGAGGAAAAAGATGTTTTGCTTCCACAGCTTGTCTAGGTATAGATATCAAGAAGAGGCAGAGAGTCTTGGGAAACAGATTAAGAGATCTGCCCAGCACAGCATAAAAGAAGTCTGCATGGCAGACCGCAGAAGTGAGATTAACAGAATGTAACGGGATCTCCAGAGGGATGTCTGCATCTAAGGAGATACCCGTAGCATTGTCTTCACTGAATACAGTGAGTCTTTCAGTTCTCTTTCTTGTACCTTGTACCTCCAGCATCTGCCTGGAGATGTCATTTGTAACTGTTTTTCTGGTACCTTCAAATAAGCCACCCAAGCCCTCTCAGGCAGGCAGAGAAGCCTTTGTAATTGTGACCACAGAGGCTGGTATGCAAAATAGCTCAAGTTAAAATTGTACTGTAAAGCCTGTACTGTAACTTGTACTTCATAGTCTAGACTTAGCACTGCTGCAACAATTCAAAGGAGGTTACAGAAGTTACTTAAAGCTCTTCTTTATGAAATAAGCTTTACTAGAGTTTCACAATAAAGCATAATAGCATGTTCCGGTGCGTGAAAAACAAACAAACATAGCAATAGGAAAAATGTGAATAGTTTTCAAGGCCTTTGTTTTCTTTCTTTTTATTGTCAATGTTGGTTGTAAAACACCTGAAGGAGGAACAGCTAAGGTGCCTGTATTCTAGAAGGAGATACAGGAATCAATCATTCAAATCACATCATCCATCAAGAGTTAGTTTCCAGGAGTCTGGGTTGCTGTGGCTTGAACAATTACTTTAAGCAGTTCATAGGTGGGAATGGACACATGCAGCGAGAACAGCAAGGCAAATGCCAATCTTCCTCCAACAAGCAGTGGTAAAGCAATAACATCAGATTTCCAGCTAAATATTGTCTCCATATTGAAATGTTCTCAGGACTCATCCTATTGTACAGATCAATTACACAGCACCTTCTAACGTCAAGGTTAAAAAATTTCCTCCCTGAAGTTTATCTGACTCTTTCAACTAAGCCTGTTCTGTGTTAGCTGAAAGTGGTTTGGGACCTTTCACCCCCTCTGTACGGGCATGCAGAGTAAAGCCATCAGAGGCCAGGCATCCCAGAAAAGGTGAGGAGATACAGCTGCAAAGCACCATGTCCCACAGCCTCCACCAGGCAGGGAAGCCTTGCTCTTATTCTCCCTTTAGGACTCCGGCATCAGTCCAGCTGTTGCATGAAACTGGTAAGTTCCTGAGGCTTCTGGTACCACCTGGCCTCTTTGAGAGCTGGTTTTGAGACAGCCAGCCTTATTTCACTAGAAAAGGATGCTGCACTCCCAGATCACCTCTAGATAGTCCCAATCATTTTGCAGGATGCTCTTATGAACATGCAACCCACCGATGAACAGAGATGACTCTGCAGAGGAGGTGACAGAAAATAAGCCCAGATATATTTCTTATTGTTGTTGTTGTTATTGATATTGTTTTTAATTCCATGAGGATTTTGTAATGAGAGATGGCTTCCATCTCTCTCCACCACTGTCAAACAGCGAAGGGTAAAAAGCACTCACTCTTGGAGCAATGCACTACTTAGTCATCCTACTATTACTACTAGTAGTAGTATGCTTAGTCTACTTAGCCTAACGAGACAAGGACTCAAATGGCTAGTGAGGGGCAAGATGGCAGTTCTGCTTCAGTCTCAAGTCAGCAGACAAGTATAATTTTCCTAACTGTGAGTACTTTAGGGAAGGGAAAAGCGTGTTCTGGAATAAAGCTCCCCTCTAACAAGGGAGAAAGGCTGAGCTGGTAGGATGTATTTGTTTGGAAGGTGGAAGAGGCTATTTGCCACTTGGTCTGTAGAGAAGGCCGCTTTTACTTAAGGCTTGGCCATGACACGGAGTTATTTATGTGAATAACCTCTGAAAGGCTTGTATAAGACATGAAAAAAAAAAAATCCATAAAAGCATCAGCATTTTCTTTTTTATTAGAGCTAAAATGACAATTATTTTTTCCTATCAGGTATTGATGCAGCTGTAATTTCAAGTGCATTATGCAACATCAGTATCTTCTAACTATAAGATGGCTGGGGTTAAACTGTGACATCGTGAGTATGAGTTTTTCTTGTTTTCTTGAGAGTTGCCTGTCATTCTCTACTTTCTCCCTTTTTCAGTTAAGCATTTTACATTGCTCCTTTGGCTGTCTTTAAAATGGCATATAATTACTTATGGTCTGAGACTCAGCAGAATACTTAATCACTTACTAGCATATGAGTGTTACACATTTACTAGAGGGGAATATAAAATCCAAAAACGTCACCTGGCTAATGGTTTAATAATACTTATGCATTCATTATGCTACAGCCTGCCACGGATGCTGATAAAATGGAAAACATCTGAACAGCTGTAGGCAACTTACGAAGAAAGACTCAAACCCCCTTGTTTATCTTCCTTTCCTCCGAGCTTGCCCCAGTGAGCACAGAATACACAGGGAGGGTGGATGTACGTGGCTGTAGACAGCTGGTAATACCACCTACTGTCAGTCACCTAACATTTTCCGTTGAAAGATCCTATTTTGGTTGTTTGTATCTCTGCCTAACTACTTGGACTAAAATTTTCAGTGCAGGTTCTCTGCCTCAGGTTGAGTTTTATTGGAAGCACTGCAGGAAAAAAAATACTGTGTCAGAGAGCAGAGCCAATGGAGGAGGGGAATGCACTGCTTTTTCCACATTACTGAAACATTTCAATTAACTAAACAGGAATATTCTTGCCATTGTTTTCCCAGTCCTTGTGAGGTGCTGCAGCTGATCAAGTGGCTGGATCTGTGTGGCTATGGAAAAGAATACCTGGATGCCGAAAGCTGCAGCAACTAGCGGTGCTTGACTAAAGCAAGGTTCAGATCTCTGTTTTGGTTTCAGAAAGACTCCTCCCAGCTAGAAAAAGAGGCTGATTCTAACCATTCTGAGAGAAACTGGTGTATCAAAGCAGAGAAGGAGAGAAGAGTATTGGGATGAGATGGACAGGGTCTGCACTTGAGGGGGGGAGAGGGCAAAAAGGAAGAGCACAGCCCTGGGCTTGCACCATACAACACTCAGGTTTCAGATCCAGATGAAGCCAGAGATCACCAGATTCCCCACCCTTCCACTGCTAGCAGAAGCTCATCTTGTTCTCATCATATAGGCTGCTCTGCAAACAAAGTGACAAGTTATCTCACCCACCGACAGAGTCAAGAGATTTGTGTATCAGATCTAAAACGCTCAATATTGTTGATTGATCCTGCCATGTTTGATTTTTCTATGGCAACATTGGATTCCTCAGTTCTTGGAGTGGTTAAATCTAGAAAATATGTAGGAAAAAACATACAGGTGAGTTACGAAGTCAGTTACATGAAAATTAGATTAAACACTGATTCTGTATTTCCTACCACATCTCATGTGGGACTGCTCCATTTAATTTCTCACAGCATTTAGCTGCTAACTTCTGCTTGCATGCTTGAAGCAGAGAGTCTGATGGTCTAGAATGGGCAGAAGGGCTGAGGGGAAGAGCTTGGCAATTCTCAGTCCCTCCAGCTCTCGCTCTCTCAAAAGTAAGAGGTGAATTGGTTTTGCATCTATGATTTCAAACCAAACAGTTGATAACCTTACTGTTAAACATATGTGTTATAATTTACCATTCCTCTTAATTTTAAACTTCCATTTTAAGCTCTTTCAATAGAGAACAGATTTCTTTGGATAGATTTTTTTTATTTCGTACCTTCAGACTTGATTAGTGCAGGGTAGCAAAGTGCTAGAGCCCTCTCTTCCTCCCCACCTCACATGGAGGATGTATTAATAAATCATGTTTTACAGAAGACTTCCAGGCTCTAAACGCCCATAAGCAATGTAATGAATCACAAGCACAGACATACTGCTGCATACACCAGAAGCAACTGAAATCACCGAAGAAAGTAACTGAAAAAATAAACATGTTCTGTGGTGAGGTTGGAAGCGATGGAGAGGCAGGGTATGCTCATTTCTGAGCCCATTCATTCTGAGGTATTTGAGGTGCTGCGAGGTAAACAGCTAGCAATGCTACCTTCCATGTGTGATAGCTTTCATCAAATAAAGGATGCCAGGCAGAGACTAACCACCTCATCAGGCATCTGGCTCAGTGTGCTCTTCCCGAGCTCTCAAGGAAATGTGTTTTGCAGTCACGCTGGCTAGGGAAAAAAAAAAAAAAAAAAAAAAACAAAAAAAAAAAAAAAAGGCTTATTGTTAGTGGTGTCCATTTGAATCATAGTCAGATTTCCGGCAATTCACAGGCCAGCATCCAACCCTCAGGCTTTGTGCAGGTGGGGACTCAGTGTGTCTCTGAGGTGGCACAGTAGCTGGGCAAGGGGAAGGAGCCAGCTGGCCCCCCCGCAGCACTGCGCTAGGAAAGCAGCCTCGGGATAAGGTGCTGCCACTGCTTTAGCTACCAAGGAGGAGGACTGGGAGAGGGGGAAAAGCACTCTCTGAGCATGGACTAGCTGGCTTGCTCATATCTAAATGTCTGCTGTTCCCTTTCATTAGATAGCTAACCAGATTCAAAATCAAAATCAGTTGTCTGGGATGTTTTTCTTCCATAACAAACCACAAATAGTAGATTTCATGATATTTCATGATAGATTTCAGACGAATAAGAAATTGAACAGAAAAGACCATTTAGAGAGTATTAGTTTCACCTGTGTATGCACCTTTGCATCAGAGCCAGCTCTGTGGGACCTGCTGTATGCGCTCCTTCAGCTCCTCATGTGCAGCCAGATTCGCACTATTGAAGTGCACTGTCATGTGCTCAGTGCAGTCCGTGGGATGACTCAGGTCTGGTGTGTTTATCAAAGTTATCAACAATATGTATACATTAACAGGACACATATTTCAAGCATATCAACAATTACCTGGAGCACTGTACAAATCTTGGCAGAAATTATGTTCATGCACATGAAAACGACTGAGAGCTAAAAATCAGTTAATGGTGAAATGGAAAAATACAAAAGAATACCACAAATAAAACCCATCTCTGCTGTGGGCATATTTTTCTTTAGTGAAGAGAAGAGATCTTTTCCAGAAGCTGCAGGAGGAAACAATTGTGAGAGTCTGCCAGACAATCTGCGACACAAAAGCCTGGAGTGGAATGATAACCAGAGAAAAGCACTTTATTCCCTTTACGTGATGTATTTGTTTTCCTATCAGAAACCACAGAGCCATGATAAGCTGCTGTTAGGATTCTGCAGATCTTTCCTTATGATGGATAGTTAACGGATGGAACATAGCTATTTTAAAAACTTCTGCCTTACTTTATTACTTGGGGCTGAAGTTTAGCCATCTCTGTCCCTGCTCACGAAAGGGCTCTCTTTAACTACACAGATAGCATCTCTTGGGTGCAAGACAGCACATGGCATACACAGGTCTTGCTGTAAACTAGCACAGGAAGGCAAGCAATTCTGGAAACTAAGAAAGGGCTTCCCAGAGCTCATTGCTAGTCTCGGACTGCAGCTGTTTTTTTAGTTTTATAGGAAGATTTCTTCCTCCGCTGAGATTTCCAGCAGATTCCCTGCAAAGAGCTCATTTGCTTGAGCCATGGGTAAGAGAGAGATTCCACTTTTACATAGCAACATCTGACCTGAAAACATCTCAGAAAGGAATGGGGAACTGAATTGGGAAAGGTATTTTTTGTAGAAAGCAGTGTAATGTTTCTTTCTTTCCATGACGTGTACGAGCATTTTCCAGATGTTAAAAACCTGCAGGGAAAGACAGTCCTCTCTGAAGCAGGAGCAAGGCGCTGCTCTGAAGTGTGTTACTGCATGCTTAGCAGAAGCAGAGAAGGGGTTTATCATGTAATGCAACACATACAGGTCTCATTTGAATTAGCCACGTGAATGACGAATATGGTTAGTGTCCAAACAAACCCACTGACATTTATCTGAGCAGAATGTGATTAATAACTTAAATCAAAACTATGTTAATCTTTCAAAAACAGTCATTAAACTTTTCCTAATTACAGTCAGTGCACTGATCGACAGGTAAAGTCAAAAGACTGTTTTCTTTGTGAAGTTCCTTACCACAGGAAGCTGCAGAGAGCTGGTTAGTGAGGTACTCATTCCTCTTTCTTTTAGCTGTTAAGCATAAGGGCATAGAGCACAGGAAAAGAGAGAAGAAAATTAAATAAGCATGTGTGTATGGAAGTACACAAAGTAGATCTTTTTTCTCAAAAAAAAAAAAAAAACCAAAAAAACACATGCATTCTTTTCTAATGTTATGACACCTAATTATATCTTGCGGTTATCAAGAGGATGTTCTCAATTGCAAATAGGAGGAAAACCATTCATTCACTTGAGGCTGGAAATAGAAGAGACTGTACAGTTTCTTTGAATATGGCCCACACCATGAAAATGCAAAGTTTCAATGTAATTCATTGAATAATCTTTGTCAGTACTGAATTAGCTATATCCATATTAATACAGGGCCTATACCATAGATTTTCTTTGAAAATTAGTGACCAGATTTTTCCTGTGCAGCTACCGAAAATGAATAATATAATGAATCACAGCATTTTGTCTTCTTCTCCCCCTCTGTTTTTGGTACATATATATAAAAAACATTTAGAAAAGAAATAAAATCTCCTTCAGCATTTATCCCATCTCCAAAGTAGTGCACACCATATAAAGGCTCTGGCTGCATGTTGTACTGACACTTGAGTAACATCACAATTTAATGACCTCATCCTTGCCACTGTTTGGGTACAACACTTTTACCAAATACATCACAGTACTCTTGTATTTTGTCCATCGGGAAGTTCACAACCCCCAGTGTGCCCTTTTGCTTCCGAGCTGTGCCAGGATGCTTCTGCCTGAGGCTGAAGCCCACTTCCTTAGGATGCACTCTGAGGAAAAGTTCTGCTCCTCATAACATTTTGAAAGTAAACTGCTCCCAATCACATGTAGAGTTTTTTCTGAAAGTCTGGATCAGAATAAAAGTTCGTGACTATCTTCTTAAAAGACAGGAGTAACTGAAAGTGAAGATGTAAACTTTCTCTAAAAATCTCACAGTGCGTGTTCCTGACCACCAGCATAGGAAAAGGAGCCTGGCCTGGACAGCCTGTACTTTAAACAACTATAGCTAGAAATTGCAAAACCTGAATTGTTGAGAAGCAAACTTAATTTATAGTGATGCAGTTGTTTCATGTGCTGCAGGCTAACAGAATGTTTGACCGAGATCAGCTTTCCAGAGTATACAGCAAATGTAGACCTGTGCTAACTCTTTAGAATGTCATGGAAGTGTTTACATCCTGCAGTAATTTTTGATTCCTTCTTTTGACCTAGTGTAACAGGAAACAAGAAAAAGCATGATGATTTAAAGTAGTCAGCCTTCTGTCATTGATAAATTTCTTTAGGCATTTAAAGGAGTTTACACTCTGCAGCTACAAAAATTTCTAGATCTTGGTCTTTTTGTGGACCTCTGCAAGCACAGGTTGTCTCAGTGTGATTAGAGTAGAGGTACAGAAATAAACTGAGGCAAAAGTGGAATTCTAACTTACAAACTAAACAGCACAGCACCCTGAGGATATAGCTGTATTTAAAGGTCTAAGATCATTGTTTGACAGCCTTGGATGACCTTTAGTCTGAAACTAGAGAATTAACCTTGAAATAAAGACTGGAGCAGTGGATATTATTGCACGTTACCTTAGTAAGGTGGCATATTCCTTCACAGTGACATGTATTGACTGGTACAATTCCTTCGCACTGGCTACTCAGGGCTCTGTTTTCCTCTGGTAAAACCTAGCTGTAGCTTTGTGCTGCCAAACTCAAATGAAAAATAGCTATCCTAAAAAGCTAAAATAAATAATTAGTCTAACTTCAGGGAGGCGTGCCACCTCTTTTGCTTAGGTGTTCCTGCCAAGTTGCATGAAGAGCTACACTTTACATCAGGGTCAGGTCAATGGGAGTGATTTTCCGCGCCTGGATCAAACCCTCTCCCTACAACACACCCACAGCCACAGCGCTGCAATTATAAATTCTCCTCCTGGGGAAATAACAGGAGGAGAAACATAAGGGTACCCTAAATCTTTACTTTACTGTCACCTTGTTGATAAACAGGGAGCGTGGTAAAACAAGGTGAGGTTTTAACAGCAGCTGCTCTGGAGAAATACACCTGTATTTACATGAAATGGTGCAGCAACACTCTAAGAAGGAAAAACCAATACCTGAGAAATGAAACACAGTGTAGTATGGTGACTGGTGATGACATTGCTATAACACAAGTTTTTCTAGCCCTTGCAGTGATAAAAGGCTTGCTAGATTTTGTCCCTCTTGTCAGCCTCCAGCATTACCTGTTATGGGAAGCTTTGTTTCATATTTGATCTTGTCTCCAAAAATCATGTCCACAGGTGTGGATTTCATAATATCTATGAGGAAAGTAAGTACATGCAAACAAACAATATTAGGCCTAAAGTTGCACGCTGATTGTGGATATTGAAAAAAGAAGTAGCTGGAATACCACGGGTCGTAACACAAGGTTGACCACAGCCTCATATTAGTCTGTGTCTTTCTGCAGAGTGGAGTGCAGTTCCTGTGGCATGTTGGCCAGGGAGCTGACAGATAAAAAAAACACTGAGGGGCATTATTCTCTCTTCCATCACCCTGTCTTTAATGACCATGCATTCAACCCAGTAATCTGCGGTGGTGCATGATGCGAGACAGCACAGAACTGCTTCGAGTAATGTGGGTAATATCTGACATAGAGGGGATAGCTTAGATCAGTGTTTAAAATTTAATATCCTAGACATTTCAAATTATTCCTTACTTAACATTAATTTAATATCTAAATATAAGTCTCTTCAGGGAAGGGGAGACGGAGGAAGTGTGAGTGTGATGCCAAGAAAGAATGACTGGGTGGTTAGAATGAAACAGCTAATCTAGAAAGTTAAAGCAATGCAGAAGACTGAACTTTCGGCAGCTGTGCTTATTGACTGAAATGGAAAAATTACACACGTGACTCTACTGTCTTGACAGTTAACTGTTGAATTGAATGTGATAGACATTGCTGGCTTAGAAGATAGGGTGGTATCACTATGAACCCAACCTGTATAATCCCCAATTTCTGAGTGACTGAGAGCTCCTAGCACACCATGGTCTCTGTTCTCATTAGAGCCTGTAGCAAAAACTAAGGCAAACAGCAAGGGAAAACACTCTTGCAACAAAAAGTGAGGGACTGAAGTACTGAGGCCTGAGCAACCAGCCCCAAGCCAAAGTTGACCTCTAGATGAACCGACCAACCAAACGTTTTATATATATATATACATACATACATATACACATGTATATTTAGTATCCAATCATTAGCAAAATACGCATGATCACTAGTGAAAGATGTAGCTTAGACAGAATACAATCATTAGCGAAGATATAGTGCATCCTTCCTTGCTTAGAGGCAGGTAGTCAAGGCTACAAAAATAGATATATGGCCTTGTTTGCAAAAAGGAGACTCCCTTGGTTCCTCCCTGAGCCCTGGCCAGGCTTTGGTGAGATCTAAGAGCAGAGTGAAACCAGGTGTTTCCACATTTGAAACTAGGTGAGCTTGTTCATTCAACAGTGTAAAGGCTGGACCCTCTTACAGCGACTTTGGAGCCCTCACCTACGAGGGGACACCCTGCGTAAGACCTCCCGATTGCTGGGAAAGGCTCTGCAAATCCTCTCTGTGACCAGCTGAGCCCAGTGACTGCAGATCTGGATGATGGTAATGTATTAAGGCAATTGGTGATGCATCTTTAACCACTATAGGCTGTTCTATGCAGTAGTGATTAGATGCATTACCTTGTCTTGTTTAATTCTTGCTGTATTATTTCACTTACTATTTATTTTACTTACTATTCTATTGCTTTAAATGTAAATGAAGATAAACTCACTTCTTTAGCTAGGTGTCTGTTTCCTTTGTCCTGACCCTGTCTATTGGCCAAACAGGGAAACAAATCCGGAGGTTCTTCCAGTTTGTCTAGTTATCATTGTTACAGAAATTTATTATCCCCTCAAGAACTAATTCAAGCAGATTTGCCATCTTCCAGATATAAGGAACAAGTTCAATGAATGAGAACTACCAAAACTGCTCTGAATTTAAAAAAAAGTAATCTGTAACCATGCTTCTGAATGTGGGATACCACAGAGAAAAGACTTAAAGGAAGTGAAAGAATGGGACTACAGCCAAAACAGTTTCAACTCCCCCTATACCCTATGCAGGACCTATCAGAGAAACAGACTGCAGTGAGGAGAGTCATGGGCTGGTCCCCAGAGTTTGCACCATCAGTAGTAGTCACTCCATCAGGAAGAAGGATACAAAGGCTCAAATATAATTTTCGATGTAGACAGTTCAACTCATGTTGGTTTAACTCAAGAGGACTCATTCAAATTATCTCCACAATGGAGACATGTCCAGTGTTTGCATATGCAGAGGCTGGGGGAAGTTTGGGCACCAAAGCCAAGTTTCACCACTCCCCCAGAAAACAAAATAAGCCCTAAAGAATGAAGGAGGCTCATCACTTCTATAGCAAGCACTAGGAACTGCCCCTGTGACATTGTTGGCAGTTGAGTGAAATGTTTCTTTTCTAATCCCAGAAGAGCCTGTGTAATGCACAGTGTCTGCTTCTGCTTTCCTCGTGTACTGCTAGGCGTCAGCAATACTGACAGAGCACCTTCTGTATTACATACGCTTACCATCTATCTGTGAAAGCACTGTATTGTAGCAAGACCTTTCCTAATGCAAATAAAAAGAAAAAAAAAACAACCCCCGCAAAAAAAAAATAAAAAATCAACCCACGTATTTTCATATTTTCAAAGGTAGCATTACAATGTAACTGCAATTCTTTGTCATATTGTCAGGAAACTTTCCTGTATTTTTAGAAACTAGGCAGCCAAAAATAGAAGAGTAAGTTTAATATTACTCTCATCTCATGACACATAAGCAGTTACAAAACCACAATTACAAAACCAGTTTAATCAGATTTTTAAAACTTATATTTTCTTCTCTTTTCTTTCTTTTCTTATTTTACACTGCCAACCACCCAATTAAAATATAAATTGGAATATCTCTTGATAGAACAATGTACAATAGAATTTAAATTATATCCTATTCCCTTTCAAAATTCAAGAGAGTGAAATAATCATCTGCTGGACACTTTAAAGAACAGGAGTGCAAAATGATTCATTATTTTAAAAGCGAAGGAAGGAGAAAATCTCCTTCCCTAAACTAAAGATTTAGTTCTTACCATGTCTATCCATAATTGTTTATGTTAGATGCTCAACGGTTTTGAAATGCTAAGAGCAAGAGGGGGAAATGGGGGAGGCAGGGCAGGAAGCAGCAAATGTTTCAAACTGGAACTGCTGAGTGTAGAGTTTGGTCAGTTAATCTTGACTCAGTCAAGTTCCCAGTCCTTTCTGGATATTGCTTTTCTAAGGTCATTTAGCAGCTGGTTAAAAAAAAAAAAAAAAAAAAAAAAAAAAAAAAAAAAAGCTTAAAGTACAACTGAACATCAGTGTTATGGCTACTACCATTATGTTTGAGACACAGATGTATGTTATCCTACTGTCTTGGCTTCTCAGGTCATAAAGAAGACAAGACAGGCAAAGCCAGGAGATAAGGTAAAATCACTACTCTTGAAGTTCAGGGGGATCCTGAATTTCTAGACTGAGGCTTTCATTTTTCACTTACCATTGTGGGTTTGGTTTTTTTTTTCCCTCATTTGGTCTAGTGTGTAACTATATTTAAAAAAAAAAAAAAGAAGAAACTGATGAAAAGTGAATTATTTTTCAGAGCAAAGAAAAGTTCCTGTATGAAATGGCTTCTGGAAATAAGAAAAAAGTTACAGCATTATATTAAATTTCAATGTGTTGTCCAAAAAGGAAGCAAAATCAATAGCCCAAGCAAAACAACTGACTCATTTGACCAGCTTTTCTCTTGTGCTCCAGGAGAAAGGGTGGAAAAAAAATGTTTTCTTAAAAAAAGAAGATAGGAGTTACCATTGTGTTGGAACACATAGCCTGGAGTGACAAAGGACAAAACCAGCTTATCTTTTACTATTAAGTGAGAAGCAAATGTCTTTACTATCTTCTAATTTACAAAAGAAAGCTTATCTGGATGACTTATTATCCCTGCTAGCAGAAATAATTTGAAAAGTATTTCATAAGGTGAGTTAATTGAACTTAACCACCAAACAACAGCAGATAAAAAAGGAAACCACAGATAAATAAGAATTTGGCAAGGTTAGAAAATGCATGATTAACATTTGTTAAAAACGTTTAATACAAGGGATGCATCCAATATCGCTCAAGGATGGGAGGAAAAGACAAAGAAAGGTAACTGAAGCAAAGCACTCCTTTAAAAAGCACACATTCAGCAAGATGTTGGTGTTCTGGTGAGGAAAAAATAATCAAGTAGGAGAAAGCCTAAGAATATTTCGGAAAATCAAATTTTACCTGAATTTCCTAAATGATAAGGTTAGTGAAGCTGAATCCTGTGCAGTCTTGCATTCTTGCATTCCTAAAGTAGTTCTGTTAATGTGTCACCTCACTGGTAACTCAGACTTTTTCCAGCCAGGTCCAACACTGATCACCACCATGTTTCACAGTTGAGAGTTGCCAGGCAAAACAAAACAAAACAGTAAGCAAATATTAGGACTTTTGCAGTTACATATTTTTTTTTCTAGCCTCTGTCTCACTGTGAAAATAACAAATGCAGACAAGGAAAGTAATTAGAATGAAGATAACTCCTTTGCCAAATAAACTTAATGGTGTCATAAAATCAAAGTATGCAAGGAAGATTCAGGTCAAGTGGAATTATAATGATGTAAAACCCAGGAGTAGAATTCAAGACCTAATTGGAAACACAAGAGTAAAACAATCGCTGTATTAAAGTATCCATGATTCCCTTCCTCTTCTTCACAGAAAAAAGAATTTCCAGAGAATAACGTGTAATTATAGTACCACAGCCATAGATACAGCTCAGAGAACAGTAACTTCGCAATTCTTACAAAATGCGTATCTGATAACAGTACTTTATATTTGAAGTTCCATATCCTTTTGTCTTTTTCCTCTAATGATTAACATATCCAGGACCTGGACACCCAAAATCACCTGAAATTATTTCTTTCTCTGTTTTCATAAAGAAACACAAGCCTGTATTTCCCATGCATCACACACACACATGCACATATGCATACACACAAAAGCCATTTTATACCCTACTTTGAGGGTTCGGACTTTGCCCTTTTTGAGACAAAAAAAAAGTTTTCTAGGCAGATGTGAGTGTAAACGGGGCTGGGGAGGCCGGGCAGCGCAGGGGCTGGTGCCTGTGCAGCGCTCAGTGGGGATGGCAGCTCAACCGCCCATGCAGCTGCCCCCGGCACAAGGGCTGTGGGGACACTGTGTTGCTCGTCTATTAATACAAGAGTAACCTCTGATCACGAAAACGGATTCTTGAATATACACTATTTTTTTCACTTATTTTATTTTCAGGTTGATTGTCAGATACTGAATACTCTTACATGGTTAAATCTGTGGCAGAATGTATGGCAAATAGAAATACACATGCTCTCCCATGTATTTTCAGGATAATCAAGTGCATTTACATTGTGATGCCATCAGAAAAATGTTTTTGGCAGAGACTCTTTCAGACAACTTGCCTTGCTGTCCCAGAGGCAGGGTTTGTGTCAGGTCGAACAATCCTCACATCTTTTTACAAGAGGATGATGACAAATTAAGCACAGGCTGAGAATGGGAGATGTTTCTAGGAGTGGGGAGAAAAAGCCAGCTTTTTGCCTAGAAGGCAAGTTAGGAAAACTACCGGGCTTTTTGTCAGCATGCTAACTCTTGATCCTAGCATGCAGCTGACCAACACACCTGCTCGGCCTGCTGCGGCCGCACTCGGGCAGCATGATCGCAGCGCTGCAGTGCAACAGAGGAGCTCCCAGCATAGCAAAGCTGGTCTTTGGCCACTCAGCTGCCTGCTGCAGGGATAGAGTAAAGGACTGCAAAAGGAAAAAACGCATCAGGTAAAGGGCATGTGCTTTTTCAGTATGTGGTATAAGCCCTACATGGCATCCCTTTTGCTCCCAGTGTAATCAAGGCACAATTTTAGGAAGAAAGGCACTTCCCAGAGCAGTGGCGTCTTCACTTTAACCACATATATAGTGGCTTTGAGCCAATATACTAAGTATTTCACCGTGAAATAAGTACCAGAATGGGTCATCTACAAAATATATAGACTGTTTTAAAAAGAATGCCAAGTACCTTGAGCTTTGAGGACTGCAGCCCTGAGACAGAGCCCAAGGTAGCAGTAACCTGTGCCATAAGGCACTGCATGGTACCCCAGCAAGCACTTTAAAATCAGCCAGACTTTCTTCACCCAAATGGACAATGAGGACTCATTCAGTACTTTGCCGGACTGTTCATCAAACGTATTGATTTTTATCAGTTCATAAACACGTATCAGTTTGAACTTTACATCACTGTTGACATAAGACCTAGATTAAGAATAAAGTTTAAAACCTAATGAAAGTGTTCCAAGGCATGAAAAGTGTCCAGATAAGCTGTGTTTATTTGGTGGCTGACAAATACTGTTAATATCTGAGACAGAATGTCTACAATAGTTTTTTAAAATGTCAAACATTTTTTTTTAACTGATTCATTTCAGAAAACTTGTCAAGTAGAAACACAGATGGGGGTGGTTCTTGTAAACTCAGTGTTAAGAAGCAAAATACAGGAACTAAACCAATATTATCTGGCACTCTGAAAAGCAAATCTGAAGCCTGTCAAACATCGAACTAAATTAATAAATACCATAGCATGTGCTCCTATAGCATCCAGCATTTATCTCCCCAGACAGGATTAACTGAATAATTCAGAAGCACTACAGAATGGACAATGAATGAGCTTTCTATACTAATTGTTGTAAAAGTGATTACCAGTATCTCATGGGGTTCCCAGTACTCCCCGTTATGCTATGAATTAATGTCCTGCTTCAGTTTCATAAATGACCACTCATGATTGCTTTTTTCTTCTGTGACACCATTATGTATGGAACATAGATAATAAGATGATTGTTGCCAGCTAAGACTTTTTTCTTTTTCTCTTGCAGTTTATATTATTTTCAAAAATGTAATTTTTGAAATTGGCATTTCAATTGTAATGTGCAGGATTACAATTGGCCATTTGTCTTCCATAGGAACAGATGATTTTCACACACAAGACAAAATTCAAACTCTCTTTTTACAGAAGAAAGCATGCTGAAGTTGTTTGGGTCAGAGATTGTAAGGATAAACTCACGACTCCTTTCACTCTCAGCTGTGCGTGCAAAGGCAGGGACTTCAACTAATAATATGGATTTCATTACCTGTCAAATGCATCTTATAACATGTGCTTTTTCAGTGACAACATCCCCAGAATGAGTTAATCACAAAGCCAAGTAAAGATAACATTCTTGTGCAATCAGTGAGGATCCAATTAGTGTATGCATCTTCTTGGTTTTATCCTGATGCTTCAGGCATAAAAAAGGGATCCAGCTTCCAAGGGATCCAGCTTCCACAGCCTCTGTCTCAGCCTGGTGCAAGCAAAGCCCATTTCTTGAAGCACTGGAGCTCTGCACTGACCTGCACACTTGGGCCACACACTGCATTCGCACAACTCCTTCAGAAAGTTTCCCCTTTTTAGCCTGGGCCTGCATCTGTCTTCGATTTCTGTGGCTGGCCTCTGATCATAGTGCCCAAATACATTTGACAGCCTAACACAGCAACTGTAGCACAGACTAAAATTTTCTTTCCAGGTGGCAACAGGCAGTTCAGATCAGGAGGAGCAAAAGTGCTGGGAGTGAAGCTCCCGGCCTCACTCACAGGGACCTGAGAGCAGGGGAGGGAGCCCACAGGAACCTGAGCAGGTTACTACTGTTCCTCTCTGTTCCCTCCCTACAGGAAAAAAAATCCGTTTGTTTTCATCACAACATTTTCTTTGGGAAAGGAAAGTAAGGCTAAGATCGTGTGCTCGGTGCTGAGTCATTGTTTTGAGTTTCAAGCCCGTTGCAATTTGATCTCTGCACGTTGAGTGATGATTCAATGTTGCCAGCCATTACAGTCAACTCATCTCCACAGCTAGAATGGTTCTCCATAAGTATACAGGAAATCCTTAGTGTGGCTGTAAAATAATACAAAATTTTATAGACTGTTATTTTTAAAACTTGTTTTAGTCTATGTTTGCCCTTTTACTAGAGAAAAATGAAAAATGAGAAATACCATTCATTTGTTCTAAACTAAGAATTTCTTAAATATTACCAAAAGCCATTATCAGGTACATTTTCCTGGTTAAGAGGCAACTCTGGAAATCGCTGCAGGAAATGAGAGGCATTATCTGGAACTAAATTCATGTCTGCTTTCTACCTTAGTGAAGAAAACAAACAAAGAAAAAGGGGATGCTCTCAGTGGGATGCATGCTGCTCTTCCATAATGGAGGGTAAAGCAACTTTACTTTTCTCCTTCCCCTTTCCCAGAAAAGCATCCAGTTTAGCAAATAACCATTTTGTTTCCTGTTTTTCTCTTATTTATCTTTGGTAAACTATACTTTCCCCTTAAATCAGATTTGCATAGAGTTCCATTTGGTTCAAGACCACTCAGTTCTTTGGGTCCTAAGCACACTGCAGCTGTGCCTGGTAATTGCTGAAATATAAATAGATTACCATTGCAGTGGGTTTTAAAGCCACAGCTAAGCTTATTGGAATTGAGACATTGCACAACCTGCATTTGGTTCTATTAATTCTGATCTTTACATTCAGTAACACTGAATTCAGTTTACTCCAGAGCACTGCAGGGGAAAGTGACAGTCAAAGTGATCCCTCTGGACCTAAGTTTACAGCAAGTATTTCTCTGAGTAAGAACAGCTTCTTTTTCAGCAGGCTAACGTCTGGGATTTAAAAGAATGTATAAAGCAATTTTAATATTATTTTCTTTTCTTAGAGGAAGCTAATCTTTATAACCTAGCATGCATCAAAACAGCTTGGTAAGAGATACAAAATGAAAACTGTCATTACTGAAGCTGATGGGGCTTTTGCAGTTCACACTCTATGAACTAGTTAAACTTCACTCACTGTGAATACTGTTCTGTATTTCAAAATCTGAATGATCATCTGCTTTAATTTCCACATATCTGATGTAATAGTGATTTCAGCTGGTAATCTACATTTTATGATCCTTTTCTCTGTAAGATTAGTCTCATGGTGTCTAAATAGATGTTGGTATCTCTAGAGAACTAAAAGAGAAATGAAAATGGAACACTTAAGAGAAATGCTTTTTTCACTTCCCCTTCAATGTTCTTTTTCTGGGAATAATAGAGCTTTCTGACTTCTCTGAGATCTCACCAACTTTCCCCTGTATTTGCATTCTGCTACAGATTTATTTATATTTAGCATTTTTCTTTGGCCAGCAGAATAGGCTATGATGCTGGATTAGTGCTTTATTCATAGTAGGATTTCAGATGAGTCACAGATATATCTCTGCAGCAGCTGTTGCAGACCTTGTAATGCCATTAGGCTCTGACTCAGAGATGTTGCACTGTGGCTATAGCCTTAGTATCTCTACAGCACAGAAGCCATTCAACGTAGGTGATGGGAAGGTATCAATGAAATCTTGATGCAGAGCATATCCTGAAAGCATAACGCACACAATATGCCTTTCATAAGTTTTGTGATCTTTTCAGAACTTATATGGAAAAACACTGCAGAAGATGGGGAAATTCTACTTGCAGAAGTTTGGAACTGCTTGCTTTCCATCAAAAAAGATTAAATTCCTACCTTATGGTAAAAAACCAACACTTCCTAGCTCATGCCAAAAAAACCCAATAAAACAAAACAAAAAAAACAAACTGCTTCCTTGCTTATAGTAAAAAATACAAAACAAAAAAGAAACATTTCCTTGCTGATGACTAAAAAAAATCCCACTTCCTTGCTCATGGTAAAAGTCCTCTGCAGACCCACTGAGTACCATTAATTTCCATGGGAACTGTTAGAGGTCCTGATGAAAAACTACATATTCATATTACAGAAGAAAACAGGCCCCATGTGATACCAGAAATTTGGTCAGGACTTTAGCTGGAGGAGGAGTTTAGCTTTCTGATCCTCTGCAGAGGATCGGAAAGTATCTTACATATTCCCAACACTATTATAAAAGCTACAATTTCTGAGTTTTGGGGAAGAGTTATCATAAGCACAGACACAGATAAAGCTTGACATTTTCAGCTTCAATGCCAAGAACTCTGCTAAGCCTCCACCCTTGAGTGATGCCATCTGTACAGAAACATTAAGCCCATCTTTACCTCAAAGGTCTTATACATTAAACCAACACACTCAGCTAAATTCAGATTTAGAACAGATAGCTTGCTACACCTGGGGATAGGTACATAAAGTACAGCCACTTGTCCTAGTACTTGGTAACTAAGAACTGTGATCATCTTTCTATCAAGTCACCCAGTCAGGTAGCAGGCATTGGTTTGGACTAATGGAAGATATATGCCTGGCTCCTTGCACACCTTTCTAACCTTTCGCTTGCCAGTCAGTGCTCATTTCATTTGATTTCAGTCCACTGCCTTTATCTGAGTATATCTGGAATGAATCTGGACTATTAAGATATAAACAAATAGAGAACATGCATACAGAGATTTAACAGACTAATCATGTAACAAGTTATGTTTCTGAAAAGCAGAAATAGAACAGCACATAATTGTTAGTGTGAAGATACATAAATAAAAAGGGAGGAGAGGAGAATGAGCTATATAATTTGTTACATTGCTGATTACCCAGACTGATAGATATTTTTTGGCATGTCAAACATCTCAAAAATAAAACATGAATTCTCACCTCCCTAACACAGAAGAATGGGCATCTGTCATGTTACATTCACTCGATCTATATTAGAATGACTCAAAGCTTTCCAGAGACTCCTACCATGCTGCATGCTTTCATTTTGCAATGAACCCAGCAGAAGGACATTATTTTGTTTAAAGGTCATGCAAAGCATTAGCTGAGTACACTCTTTAAGAAAACTATATTTCATAAATGCACGTGGTTAGAATATTTCGTAAGAGCACAGTGTTGCAAGGTTTTGAGTACACAGGCAATGACCTCATTCCCCAGATTTATCTGTATTTATCACCTACATAAAGGAGAATATGCATTGCAAATGCTTACAAATACGTCAACACTACAGATCAGTCTATCACACAGACAGATCAAACTAATGTTGTTCTATAATGGTAAATATTACCTATGGGCAACTAGGTACACACTAGATCCAGTGTGTGCAAACAAATGGGTACTGTTAAACTGAAGGTGGGATGTTTTAGCTCCTTACATTAAAAGCTTCTGAGACAACATGGATCAGAATAACCGTTTTTTAAATGTGTTATGGCTGCCTTTCTATCTAGATAGTCCTATAGCTCTCTTCACTGTGATATTGCAGAGCTAAATGAACGCTGAAGACAGACTTCACCGTGTCAGAATGTAAAATACAATGTCATGTACATCCAACATAGGCTATACATAATTACATTCTTCATTTAGTAATTACATTTTCTTAAAGATTACATGAGAATGTCCTTCTGCCTTTCATCATTTTCTTTTAATTGTCCCACATTACCTTGCTCTAGAGAGGGCAGAAAGAAAATGGATAATGCAATAGGTCAGATCACTGTGGAATAATACTGATTTATAGAATAACACCATTTGGCACTCTGGTTTTTAGTCAGAAGCAGGTTTTTTGTTTGTTTTACTGACTAGATAGTAATGTGATGAGTTTAAAAATACTGGAAAAAATCTGAGTAGTACTCTTGCACTCCTAAGGTCAATAGCAAAAAGGACTGTCATGTCCAGTATGTCCAGGATTTCTTTTTGAGCATTTCTTTTTACTGAAGGATGTGGAAGATGTCCAAAGAAAGTTCTCACAAAAGCAATATAAAAACAAAACTTCTTTGGGAACTAAGAAAAGTGGTTTGTGATCAAAATCTAAACCAGGCAGTGTTTCATGCATGCATTAGAGCCTGTAAGGTTCAACAGGCAGCCAGAATGCTGTGACTTCTACAAACTGGCTCTGTAACCATTACAGTAAAACTTCCTACATTTTCAAAAGCATTCCAGAACTAAAGATAAAAAAATGCATCATGCAGGTTGTTTTCACTTTTCATTAAAAATATTTGATTTAAACCTAAACCATCTGATGTCTTTCTTGTCAAAGTTATTCTTCTGCAGATGGGCTAACATCCTCCTGGAATCACTTGCTGAAGTATGCAGTAAACTCCATGAGTATCCTGATAGTCACAAGTTTCAAACCTTACCATTTGCCAGAATTATTAAGACATTTATTCATTACCCAAACTGCCCAAGAGCTGAGACTCTTAACCAAGGACTAGGACACACACACACACCAGCGTCAGACACCAGATGTTTATCCATGAGTCTGCAGAAAGCGTGACCTTCTTGATGTCCTAAACTTTGTCTACTGTTTCAACCCCCGAGCCAGACCTCTCTTCCTCCAATATGCAGAGTGTTCTCTGACTCCTATCGTCCCTACCCACAACTATTTCCTGACTTCAGTCCTCAATGTTGCAATCATGTTTCACCCTCCTTGGCACACAGTCGTCTCCAGAAACGACACTGAAAAGCAGAGACATATTATTTTTTTTTCTTGGTTGAATGTTAATCTAGCAATGGCCCTTTTGATACTGAGGAAGACACTACTACAGAAGGGCACCCTGCTCTCTCCCTGTAGTTCTGGCAAACTGTGTAACCTTCAGAGATCTGGCTGTCAAATGCTGACTGTGCTGAGAATCTGCAAGCTCAGGTGTTCAGAGCCGTGACTCGCCCAGTTTCAGTTGACTTTATTTTCAAGTTCTTCTGAGCAATGTCATAAAGCATTCCTCTGACGATCTGGAGATCACCTGTGTCTCTGCAAAGGCTCTGCAGTTTCTTGACTAAATGATCGCTTAATATTTAACATAGGAATCCCCCACCACACACCATTTTCTCCCTCTTATAAGGCTGTCTGTTCTTACTTGGGTGTAGTGAAATCAGGGAGAGACAAGAAGGCATGGAGATCTGTTTCCAAGCTCAACCCTGCTACACCGTGGGACAACAGACAGGGACCATTGTACTGCCCTACTACTACAGACAGTGACACCCGCTCACTGCCTTCAAAACACAGAGCTGTCTCTTGCACTGTATTGCTTTTTCTGATGATGCATTTTTTGTTTATGATTTCCTTCTCTTACTAACATTTGAATATTCCTACTACCACAGCTCGTGGTGGAATCTATGATAGAAATTTAAATCTCTTACAAGTGCTCTTTGTAACTGACTGCCTGGAAAACCGAAGACATTTATTTTGACAGAGGTTCTCCCTGTTCTCCCTCTTCCTTCTCCCAGAAACATGTATCTAATTGCATATGAATATTTTAACAATGCTATTGGAAAAGTATGTGCAGCTGTTTTAAATTCAAACTTCAGGTGCCTCATTTGCCATCCAGTTACTCCATGTTTAGTGTCATAACAACTTTAAAATTGAAAGTGTTAAAGCCAACATAAAACGGAGGAAAGCAGCAGCGAATTACATTACTGCTATCAATGTAAAGCCATATAAGTTAAATTTGTACCGATCCCTTGAAGTGAAAGTAATCACTGAAGAGCAGCATTCAGTGGTCGTGCTGTAAAATTAAGACCTGCGCACACCACTTGTCTACTTTTTTATCATTTTCTTACATGGTTTGCGCTCTCAGAAGAATCCAATCTAATAAAAACATCTGCATTTTGTTTATCTTCTGTGGTTTTAATCTAGTATTAGTATAAGCGTGTGATTAGCCGCAAAAAGGCCATCTGTTTGGCCACGCTCTTCCTGATCCATTTTCTTTATGTGCCAACAACACTTGCTCCTGTGCCATGTTCCTTGTGTGATAAATCTACTTGCCACAATACCATACTGAAACTACCAGCACGACTGTTTCCGTTTCTGTCTGCTGAGCAATGGGTGCTTCTGGTTTTGTCGCAGCTTCACAAACATCAAGCGAAGCCTGCAGAATGCTACGATAGCCTTGAACCCACTTTGAACGCCAAGTAGTCTGGCAAGAGTTCAAATCTTTGCCTTGTTTTCTGGCAGAGCTATTGTTTCGGACATGATGTTCTTCCTCTTCATTTTTTCTACAGCTGTGAGTAACTATCAAGAAGTGACATACAGACCTGGACTTTCAAGCTCCCCTTTAGCTGCCTGCTTTTGTATGACTGCTCTTCCTGTTTACCCTGTTGTAGCACACAAGGTCCTGTGGGTACAGCAGCTAGGTACTGGCAATCCTGTAAGAAACTGTCTCTACTGCAGACCTATATCCACTACTTAAGACCACGGAAGCCCAAGATGATGGTCATTTCAGCCCAACCTTGCGTGGTATTGAACACCTCCTGTGAAAGGCTAAGCACTGTTACTGAGGCCAGGCACTACTCGAATATCAAGAGAGAAACTTTCCTGCAAACAGCTCAAATCTCAAAGAAATGGAGTTAAAGCAACCAGGAAGTATTTATCCAAGGTCACACAACAAGGTCCCTCGGCACACTCAGGAAAAGAATATAGGTATCTCACTTATTCACATACCTGTAAAGGTAATAGTACAAATAAACATGCAATCCTCAAACATGCATCTCTTGCTATGTCAAAATGTTACCCTAAGGTCTGTTCAAAAGATAAAACAAAGCTTACAAAGCTGAGAATTTGGATGTGTGGCAACTCATATAGAAGTATATGGCACAATCAAGACAGCAGGGGTCCCCAAGGATCTTATCTGACTTAGCCTCTCTCTGTGTCTATATCCATCCCATCATTCTTATGTGCAAATTGACTTATGGGAAAGCTTATTTTGGGGAAAGATAAAGAATAACTTCCTTTCCCTCCACATGTAAAAAAAAGAAGATATGATGCCCATGATGCCCACCACCTTCTAAGAAAAGGATAATGAGGTGGATTTGAAAAAGGACTGACATATTCGCTTTTGTTGACCAGAACGAATGTTCCTGATGGCACATTTAATAGCATCTGTACTGTTCTTCTAAGGCCGAGCTACAAAACAGACCAAGAACTGCATTGCACCATTGTGGACATCTGTAGGCTGGCTGCTTCCAGCTACCACAGTCCCTTTTGGCATGTGAGAACATGTCTTTTCAGGAACTAGTGTGCCTTGTGTGGGCCATTTGATGCTGCCACAGGGCATTACAGAATGCACACCAGAGAACTTGTCCTTGCAGATTTCCATTGCAAGCGACTGTGAGTTTGGGTCTACGCTATGGAATTATGTATCCCTAAGTCTTCTTCCTCCACTGCCCTGAATGTGAATCTAAGTGGACAAAGGCAATTTGAGTAAATGACACTTAGGCTCAGGTGTAGAGCTGGGTCTACAAAGAAAAGGATGTATAGCTGTGTCCTCTATTTGTTACACTCTGGATCTGCTTTGTGTCTGTTTGTCTGGAGGTTTTGGCTTTCCTATGCTTTGTTTAAGCACTCAGACACTGCTATAGCAGCAGGGTGAGAAACTAACAGGAATGCCTTCACGAGTTTCTATAAATAGAGGTTGAATTATCTCATGTGTTTTGTGGTATGTTCTATATGTTTAAATATCCACTTCAGGGGGCTGAGGTTTCTTTTATTAATATGTCTTGCCTCAGGGAATGAGAAGTTTTCTCTTTATCATAAAGGATACACACAACATAAATTTACACTATTTTGTACAGATCAAACACATTCTATAATGAAAACTTCACAGCCTTTTTCCACAGGTGATCTATTTTTAAGCCAGAGGGATGGCATACAGAACAGTTAAGGGCAAAGCATCATTACATAAACAACAGCAAGTAGAAGAGAAATAATTCTTCATATCTCGCAGAGAGATATGGTTAAGTACATGTGAACACTGGATAGACTATGCTGGCTTACAGAGCATAAGCTAGTTGATGTATTTAATGTCACATTTGGTCAAAGAAAAGATTTGTTTCTGTTAAACCACACAAAGAACTGTTAGGAATTTCACGGGGAGTACTTGAAATATCAGGGGGGAAAAAACCCAAAAAAGTCAAATAATTTCAATAAACTTGCTTTGGAGATATATTTATCTGAGAAGATTAAACAAACCTAACATGAGAGATCTCAAAGTTTAGAAAATGACAATGAGTTAACATATACTTTCATGAATAAAATACCTTGTCACCATTTTAACGGCTTCAGGTAGAATTTCAAAGCACTTTATCTGATCTGCTTATAGAATAGATAGCAGAAGCTTATGCTTAGACATACGCACAATGGATTTAAAATTCCATACACAAAGCCTCCAAGTGTTATCCTCTCAGAGGGTCAAAGAAGGTAAAGAAAGCAAGAATGTGCTTTTGCTCCTTCAAGCACAGCACTGGTTTAGTCCTCAGCAATACCATACATAGTCTCCTAGCTGATAGGCAAAGTATAGGCTCATCTGAGCTAAAATGGTGGCTTCCCTGTACCTTTTTAAATTTTAGATGTAGCTACCCATAAAATTTCACTAGAAACTTGCCATGCTATCGGAGTGGTTTATATATTAAACTACAAAGGTATTGGTTAAAATATTATGAGAGTTTGAGATTAATTGCACAGCCTCCAGTTAATGCAGTATCTTATGAAGCAGAAAAAGACGTTTGCCAGAAATCTTTTCCAGACAAGTCTGGAAAAGCAGCAGCAGTTACAGTTTTAATTTTCCCTTCTACTATTGTATGAAACCTGGCCACCTGTTTTCTGACAGTGTATGACCAAGGAAAATTGCATCACTTCACATATGTTAATAGCATTACAGGAAAAATCTAGATTAAATTTCTATATATGTCAAGTTTGTGAAAATGTCAAGCCTGCAGACCTCATTTCCCCTGCTTATGCACACATGCATTTTGAATAGAGTACTTCTTACTCCGGGACGCTACTACAGTGGACAGTTGGTATACCGCAAAAAATGGAAACTTCTATCTTTAAAGTTCTAATAAAATAAGTGTTTATATCATTTGTAAGAACAGATTTCAGTTGGGTTAAGATGTCTATACCACTGAAGTCCATTAGAGATGAACTGGTAAGAGAAAACTGCCTCATCATAGCTCAGTCTAATCCATAAAGTTATGAAGTAGTATGTGTGGTATTTTTGACATACAAATAGACTTGTAACCAAGACCTTTTGCAATTTTCTTCTACTAGCACAGCATTTCAGCTGTCATTGCAAGGCTTTTCCTCCATCTGAAATAACTTGTTCTTCTTTGTGGATATGCAATTTTTCTGTGTATATTTAAAAAATGAAGTCTTTGTCCTCTTGTGCCAAAAGGTAGTGTCCGCTAACAAATTAATCATAAGAAATTGCTACCAGTTCCACCAGAGCTTCCACATATTTCAAAATACACGTTGAAATCAAAGAGTAAGCGAAATCTAGAGCGTCATCTAATCTTTAAAGTATAATATAGGCATACTGTTTAATTTACACCTTTGCTGGAAAGCTGACTGGCTTGCTTCCATTCTGCAGCCCTGTCATGCACGTTCCAAACAAGTGATGATCCAGAGACAAATAGGATTCCTTGAACATAGAGCACACTCTCAAGTGTGTAAACTGAGCATATTCTAGAGCTTAAAAAGCTGCAGAAGCCTTTTCTGACCTGTTTATATCTAATCAAGAGTGGTGGTGTGTGGAAACGGCAACTGCTTGAGTGATACAGGCTATATTTACCATAGAAGAGGTGAAGGGATGGGGAGCTCATATACTTGTTTTCCAAAGGAAAGAAGTAAATAAAACGGCCAGCTGGTCCTGCTGGCAGATCTTGTGGGGGGAAGGGAGAAAGGACAGAGGCTACTGGGCTTCTCCTGGAGTAATTTTGCAAGTAGATGAGGACTGTTGCAAAATCTAACGGTTGAGCTTCCTACATTTGGATGACATCTGGATTAACTGTGTTGTGTAATTAAATGGTTAAATGTGTTTAACTTACCATTAAGGCTTTGTGCAATAAAAACTGGAAAACAAGAATTTCTTAAGTGATGGCAAGATTTAATAGAACCTTACTCCTTACATCTTTTTAAGTATAATTCATACAATAAATTTTAAAGAGGCTTTTTCTTAGATATTAAGCATTCACAACAAGTCAGAGTACACAAAAGTATAGCAAGAATAAAGCTAGTAATTTGTGATGTGGATAGTGGCCTTGTTTGTAAAACAAAATAACTGTTCACAATTTTAAATAGCACTTGGCAGCACTGTTTTAATATTTTCTGTACTCAAGTGGGTAAACTTCCAGTCACACAAAGGTACCAGTAATAAGCACCACTTGCAATGGATCATACAGCCAAAAAAAAGTTCAGACATAAAATAGCATTTTAAAGTGGATTTAAGTGACAATCCTATTTTTCACCAGCATTGCAGTGATTTGGGGGAAAATGCATGTTGACCGGCATGTATAGTGAGTTTCACAGTCTGTTTGCAGCATTTTAACAATAGTGTAGCTGCTATGAATTGCAAAAAAAACATTCACACAAGATCCTTTTTCACGACATGGCCCTATTTATGCTGTAAGGGTTATATATATGTATATGTTGAGTCTCCTAAATGACTGCTTCAGTCAGGCTTCAGTGGAATCTCAACAGAAAACTAGAAGCTGTTTTGTACAGAAAGTAATTTGCATCAGCCAAGCCTCTGCCCACGGCTGACTGACATACACTGGGTATTTTTTAAAACTGCATGTTATTTCCAGGCATTTTGTTTTTCCAGTAAAAAAAGCATAAAGAGAGCTCTTTCTACAGTCTTTGTTTCTGGTTCAGAAAAAACACCCCAACAAACACAAAAACACAAACAGCCCACACAAACTGCTGCATAGGATGATGCAGAAGAGCATTCTCTTTTGAAGAGGAGTCTCCAGCAGCTTTTCTGGCCCACGGCTTGGAGAAAAGAAAAAAAAAAAAAAGCAAAAAAAAAAAGCTGCATTTATTTCCCAATGCAGTCTTCTGTGAAGCAAAGTATTCCTTTTTCCTGGTATCGCAGCTCAGCATTTAAGAAAAACAAATGATTTTTCTTTTCTCCATAAATGAAGTGATTCTTAATCAATTTACAGAAATAAAATTTATATGATTTTATCAAACAAAGGGTCTGACTCTGTTGCTAAGAAAGACTGTATGTATGTTATTTTCTCACAGCATGTATGTATGCCCTGTAAAGAAATCACCAACGGTATCACATCCATAATCTGTTATGTACTTTCTGGAGGACACAATGGTGGCCTTTAGTGCACGCGTCAGCCTGAAATCCTCTCAAGATTCATGGGACAATAGTAGCTTTATTCTATTTCATAACTTCCATCATCTTGCAGACAGTCAGTACACTTCATGCCTGACTGAAATGGATGCAAAACATATTTGTGCTAAGAAAAGCTACCTCCAAATCTTATCACCTTTCCTATTTTCTTCTCCATCCCATTTTTACTGTGACTGTTTTTACCGAGACATAGGTACAACATGCCAGAGACACATTGCTCAGCCTGTTGCAGGCACCCAAGTGTCACGTTAACAGTCTCGAAGCAAAATTGCCGCTGTTGCTTCAGCCTGAGGCACCTGCGGCTGGGACCTCCTTCCCACCAGCCCACACGGACGGGGAGCCTGGATTCACGCTGACTCAGGGCTGTCAAACCGCGGCACTCTGACTTACGAGGTTAAAAATAAAAAGCTGGGCGAGAGCTTGAAAGCTGCCGATCAAACTGAGAGGAGCAGCACCAACCCTCGCCCCCCTGAACGAGGGCTTTAGAGCAACGTTTTAAATTCCCTCTCCGGATCGGCGCCTCCCGCCCCTCACCGCGCCCTTCGCCCCATTCGCGCCTCCCGAGGCTGCCCAGGAGCCCCCTCGACACCAACCGACCCTGGCCAGCCCCGCAGGCTCCCCCGCCGGGCCTGCCGCCCTCGGCGCCCCGACCGCCTCCGCCCAGGCCGCCGGGCCGCGCCGCCCCGACACGCCTGCACCGCCCGAGGGTCGTCGCCCTCGGCACCCCGCCACTTCCCGCCCCGCCGAGGCTGAGCTCCGCCGCCCGCACACCGACCGCCTCCCGCCCGGGCCGCTGCGGACGGAGGCACCGGGCGAGCTCCCCCCCGCCCGCCTTTAGAGCGGGGCAGCGGCCCTGAGCTCGGCGCGTTCCATTCCTCTCTCCCCGTGGGGTGGGGGGCACATCGGAACGCCGTCGCTCGCTGCAGAAGGGGCACGTAAACGGCCCGCAGTGCCGGTGCCCGCTGAGGCGCAGCGTCCCCGCACGCCTGAGCCCGAGGGGGGGCGGGAGATGGCGGCGGGAGGGCGCGGGACGGGGCGGGGGGGGGGCGGAGTTGGTAGGTTCCGGAGGGGGCCGGCGAGCGCGGAGCGCTGGCGCCGCGGCTGTCAGTTCGGCGCGGCGCCGCGGGCGGAGGGAGGCGCAGCCGGGGCGCGATCTTGCCGCCTCGGGCTGCCGCCGGGGGGGCTGCCGGGGGGGCCGCTGCCGGGGGGGCCGCTGCGGGCACCCGCCGCCCTCGGCCCGGGCCTCGCTGCGGCGCGCGGCAGGTGCAGGGCGCGCAGGCGGCCGCGCCGAGGCCGCCCGCCCGGCAGCGATGCCGGCGGTGCAGAAGACCGTGTCGGAGATCCGCTCCCGCGCAGAGGGTAAGTGCCACCCGGCGCCCGCCCGTCTCCGCCCGCAGCGGGGAACGGGGACGGGGGACCCGGCCGGCGCTCCGGCACCCTCCGGCGCGGAGCCGCGGCGGGGTCTGCGCCGCCTGGCCGGGAGGGGGCGGCGGTGGCGGCGGGGAGATGAGGCGGCGGGAGCCGGTGTCGCGCCGGCGGCTGCAACGCCGCCCGCCGCGCCGCCGCTCACCGCGGCCTCCGGTGGCGCCGCGACCCCCGGCGGGGCTGCGGCGGCGGGTGCTCGCCGCTGCCGGGCATCGGCCCCAGCGGCTGGGGCGTGAGCGTCGCCGGCGGCGGCGGTGTTCTCCGGGGGGTCTCGTATGCGTGGCCGTGCGTTGCCCCCGGGGCGGCGGGCCCCCGGGCAGCGGATCCCGAGCAGAGGATCCCCGGGCAGCGCGCTGCGCGGCAGCCAGGCCGCCTCCCGGGGCGGGCGCTGTTGTGTTGTGCCCGGTGTGTCCGGGCGCAGGGCCCGCGGCCCCCAGCGGCGGGCGGGGGGAGGCGGCGGCTCAGGGCCCGGCGTGCCCGCCCTGGGAGCGGGTCGGCATACCTCGGCTGCGTGGGGTCCGCCGGTGTACGCGGGTCGTCAGAAATCCGCGTTTCTCACGCGGGGAATGTGCCTGAGAGCATCACACCGTGCTGATGCTTTGTGCCTAGCTACGGCTTAGGATTGCTCAGCCTGCAGATGGCAACATGTTAAGAGCTGCCTTGTAAAAAGAGTCGCTGCAGTGCAATTGTATTAATAGAGTATTTATTGCATGCAAAAGTAAAATCTGAAGTCGGCGATACCAAAGCAGCGGTCTGTTGGGACAGCTTATGGTTTCCAGCTGCTGCAGGTAATGCTGCCAGCGGCACTGTAAATGACGCATGCTTCCCCTGGCAGGTACGCAGGTTTTATCCTTTTGTCTGGAAGTTTTCGCACTGAAACCATTACATCTGGTTCATAATTTTTTTGGCTTTGTTTGGCCATATAGGGAGGTGGAAACTTTCTCCCTCTCTTTCTTCCTCCTTCCAAACCAATCATATTTTATTTGTTTGTTCTAGGAAGAGCAGGAAGAAGTATAGATTGGAAATAGGCTGTTACCTTGATGCTCTTTTCTGTTTCTCCCTCGTTACATGCTTTCTTCCCCCAATAGTAGGTTTGTAGGAGGTCTGGCTCTGCCTCTACCTAGGAAATGTTAGCTGGCCAAGAAAAAGAAGAATGCATCTTTCTAAGCATAAATGAAGAAGGTACATCCTTCCAGGGACGCTTTTGAAATGCATTTACAACCAGGGCAGCCATGCTGCTATACCCACAGTGATTAGTAGGTGTGTGTAATGGGGCTAGTTAAATGTCCAGATTTTTAGTGCTTAACTTCAGTTCCTTTCCGGTTATTCTTTTTCCAGACAGTTAGTTTTCACTGCAAGCTTAGCACAGATAAATCGTGAAGATTGATGCTGTCTTTAAAATTATCTAAGTACAGGAACCTTAATTGTTTTTAAATGAACAAATGTTATGTTACCTAAAGGTAAATGTCAATCTAAGATGTGCAGATGCAGTAAAAGGGGGGGGGAAAAAGACCCAAATGCCTAGCTTATTTGAATAGTGTTCAAGATTGGATGACTATAGAACAGTTGAATACAGGGTTAAGAGGGTTCTCAAAAATACTTTCTTTAGGACTGAAAATAGGTATGAAACTTATTTTAAGAAACCTAACTTTCAGAAAATTACATGATAGTTTTTCATCGTAGCAGTGGAGTTATTGACTTGTATTATCCTATATTATAGTATTACTAAAAAATAATTTTAAAATGCTGCTGTTTTCTTAATCTTAATATGATGGTGTTCAAGATTGGATGACTATAGAACAGTTGAATACAGGGTTAAGAGGGTTCTCAAAAATACTTTCTTTAGGACTGAAAATAGGTATGAAACTTATTTTAAGAAACCTAACTTTCAGAAAATTACATGATAGTTTTTCATCGTAGCAGTGGAGTTATTGACTTGTATTATCCTATATTATAGTATTACTAAAAAATAATTTTAAAATGCTGCTGTTTTCTTAATCTTAATATGATGCCTAGTAGTTAATTTTAATAATTTTCAGTTCAATTTATTTATACTCACTTCATTCACAACAACATTCATAACAATTACAGTGCAAAGTTGTTGTTACTGGCAGGGTCCCTCTGTGTTCTTTGAAAGTCAGTGGTAATGCTGTAGTCACAAACAGCATGTCACAAAATGAGACAGTTCCTTAGGGCAGGGGTCCTCAAACTTTTTAACCAGGGGCCCAGCGCACAGATGAAGTGGCAGGCAGCCATCTGCGGCTGCTTGGTTCCCCCCCAAACCCCGGCGGGGGGGGGGGCGGGGGGGCTCTTTAAATACCGGGGGCCGGATCGAGGACCCTGGGGGGCCATACCTGGCCCGCAGGCAGTAGTTTGAGGACCCCTGCCTTAGAGTATCCTAAGACTTGTGGGGATCTGATAGACAAGCTTAATACTACTTCCCTTATTCGAGAATTTTTGTATTGTGTCACTGGGATTAAAACCTCATTTTTTTCTCCTGTGACTGCAGCAAGTAATTTCTGCTTCAGAGGCCTTTTTCCATGGATCATGAGCTACCTTATCAGGCTGGACTGTCTTGACATCATCTTAGAACTGAGCTCTCTGACATGAAGAGATAGTATGTAATAATAGACAAAATCAGCTGTTGTGCTTGGATGAAATAAACTAAGTCCAAACTGTCAGAACAATGCGCACATGTATCATTCTTAAGAATTGTTCGACAGTTGCACAGAAGAATTGACACTACAGTCTGTAGATTATTACAAAATAAAATTGTAGGTGTTTGCATGCTTGTAAGACAGTATGTAACCTGCATAGAGAAAATAATGTGGTTTAAAAGGAGCTACTGGTTTTCTGGCATTCTTCCAAACCTCTGCAGGTTCTTGTGCTCTTCATGGTTGATGAAAGATAACCAGGCATGGTTATAACTTTTTTTTTTTTAATAGATTTTGTGCCTATGATTCCTGTTGCAAAGAACACCTGCAGTTCACCATAAGCCTAGGAAATGCTACAGTTCTGAAGTGGTACATGTATCGATAAAATCTTGCTCAAGGCATGAAAGATCTGGCCCTCCTAAACAAACTTAGGAAATCACTACATGTGTTTTTGCCAGCAGTAACCTTTATTCAGAATTGTACCTGGGCTTCAGACATTTGGTGTTGTGGAAGCAGCATTGGTGTCATCTATTCTGCAGTTGCAAAACACGTGGGGAATTCTTGAGTAGTGTAGCCTACATCTAGCTTTATTAAATACAGTAATTAACCGTGGGGTTTTTTAGCTATATATAGCTGCACAGTTAATACATGCATCTATTAAATAATATGAAATGGAGTAATTTGAAGCATTTTATTTCTTTTGAGAGACTCTGGGAGAGTGGATTTGTAGTTGGCAGATCTTATCAGGGTTCTCTGCAGCATTAATGCATTTCATCCATGTGTTCATGGAGTTCAGTGAATTATATTGGATTGTTGAGAATGGGCAGAGTTTCGAGGTACCATGATACTGCCTACCAAAACAGTAGGTAATAACTAGTTCTTCTTATTAGTAGAGGTAAGTGCCTGTATGAGAACTAGGTGAAGCTGAACCTTCTGCATGATGAGATGACTTCCAAGAGAGAGTGTTTCAAAATTCTGTAATAGTCTTCAGCAGACCATCTGTTTTTATATCCTTAGGTGTTTCTGCTCATGGACTACAGGACTATATAGCATTTTACTAGATGTAGCGCTCATTATAGTCACTTGTGCCTGTCTTTCTGCCAAGTCTGTTTTGTAGACTTATGTTAGATCCTAGTGACTCACAATGGGGAAAAAGACTGGTCTAGTTCTAGCACAGGCTTGGCCATCTCAGCGGTACCAGCCTATTCAAGTAGGTCATTCCCATTCCCTTCTGTGCTCTGACGCCTCAGAAGGACAGACTGATGGATCAGGTTCCTACTGGCTGTTCTGTCATTGAAGATCTATCACAGTGTTATGACAAATTCCTGATCCTAACATCGTTTTCTTAATGATACCCTCTTCAAACTGCTGCTTTCTTTAGGAGTGTGAGCAAGCAGACTTACTGTTCTGGTTTCAGCTAGGAAGAGTTAATTTTATTGCTGGTAGCTGCTTGTAGTGCTGTGGATGAGAATAATGTTGATAGCACACTGATGTTTTAGTTGTTGCTGAGCAGTGCTTACACAAAGTCAAGGACTCTTCAGCTTCTCATACTACCCTGCTAGCCAAGTAGGCTGGGGTTGCACAAAAAGCTGGGAGGGGACACAGCCAGGGAAGCAGACCTAAATTACCCAGAGGGATATTCCATATCATGTAACGTTGTGCTGAACAATAAAACTGGGGGGAGTTGGCTGGGGGCCATCAATCACTGCTTGGGGACTGGCAGGGCATCGGTCAGCGGGTAGTTAGCGATTGCATTGTGCATCACTTGTTTTGTATATTCTTTTATCATTATTACTGTTTTCCCTTCCTTTCTGTCCTATTAAGCTGTCTTTATTTCAACGCACAAGTTTTACTTTTTTTCTGAATCTCTTCCCACTGTGGGCAGTGAGTGAATGGCTGTGTGGTGTTCAGCTGCCTGTCAGGTTAAGCCACAACACTTATTCATGTAAGAGGTTCTTGGCTACAGCACCAACTTTCAAAGCTTTTGAATGCTGTGCTTTGAAAATAAAGAAGATATTTTTAATGATTAAGGGAAGTGCACTGAAGTCCTTCTGGTGATTTTTTTTTTTTCCCCTCCCTTTCTTTCCATATTGCAGTCTATCTGTATTTGTCCATTTCTTGTAATGAAAACGAGACTAAACTGTTAAACTACCCTACCTAAAGGAAAAATTGGATCTATGGAAAATATTTGGACAGCGTTTACTCTTTAGAATTTATTGTTGTTGTTTTACTAATTCAGAAACGTTTCAATCCAAACTGGTTTAGGAAGAGTCCCTAGAAATACTGTGTGTTGGAACAGAGTTGGTTCTTCCAAAGATATTTTGGAAACAAAATACAGTCTTTAATGTGTTCTCTTGTTGGAGAAAGCTCAGGGTGGTTATTTGGGGGCTTTTTTGTTTGTTTCATTGGTTACATGTTTATTTGAGCTTTGTTGTTGATGTTATTTTTGTTGGCAAAACTGAAAACATGTATTCTGTGCAAAACCAAACATTTTGCCATGACTTGTTTTTTTTCAGTTACAGCTTGTACTCTGGGAAGTAACTACCCAGTCTCCATATTCTCAGAGCTGATAGCAATTCTGTCTCCCATTTTTTTCTTGCTTTTTCCTACTCTTGTGTATAATTTACTTCCATTCTTTAATTTTGAACAGATTGTAGGAAATCCTGAACCAAAACCTTGGTTATTTATTGAGTGACTTTGAATGAAATTTGTGGTGCATTGTGGTTATCCATCAACAATTTCCAAATTCGTTGTTCTGCCAGCAAATAACATTCAGAGTGTAGAACAAAATGTTATATACAGTTTTTCTAGTTTATGCAACAGCTTTGTAAATTAACTTTTTGATTAGGGCAACAGTTTCATTCCTTTGATATTGAAGTACATATTTTTATGGGGTTTGGCCCTGTATTGACATAACAATAATCAAATGATATTATCAGAAAGTGTGATTCTGAATATTAAGAGAAATTAGTTTTGAAACTTGCCATTTGTTCGTAATAAGTTGTGAGAGTAGTACGATGTGTTGGCATTTCCTATTCTTTTTAAAGTGCTGATTTTCAAGTCAAATGCTTTTCTGTCAGTGTGGGCATGTAAGAATGTATGTCTTAGGATCTGTTTGATAATTCAACTGTGGATAAATGTTCAGCTCAACTCTGGTTAAATATCAGCAATGTTGCAAGCCACAGCAGAGTAAGAAGAGTCTTGGAATATATTCGTTCTTCGTCCTGAATGGCAGGTCTTACTAGTACAGCATCACAGTTCCTGTCTGAAATGTGGTAGTTGCTGGTTTATTCTTGCTAGATATAAGACTTCAAAATTATTACTGAGAGGTATTTCAGAACTTGTTGTGGCCTTTAGGCCAAAAAGGGTGATGCTACTTTTAATTTTAAGCCCTGGAACAATGCTTTTCTGATAGCTTAGTGTAATGAACAAACAAAAGACGAGTTAGGTGGACACCAGTTTAACACCTGTAACACAGCAGTAACTACACTTTTTTTTTTTTTAAGAGATTAGAGTGATTGTTTCATCTGAAGTTCTTACTTTTATACTTCACACTGATGTTTCATAATAAGAATTTTCTAACAACTAATGCTTTTCTGTTGTCTCTGCATGTGTTCTGGAATTTTTGTTCTTCCTGTCTGGTTTCTATATGTCAGGTTTTTGTATCTTTTTGTGTGTCAGCTTTCCAAATGTTTGGGTCAGCGCTCTTCTGTTGTCTTGGCACCTTCTACTGAGTTACTGAAGGGCAACCAACTCTTTCATTCTTGCTGTGTGTTAAATTCATCCTTTCAAACACACTTTTATCAAAAATATAACTACTTTCTCCAAGAGATGATCTGGTAATATTTCCCTTCTGTTGTTAAATATGGGCATGTTTTTATTTGTTCCTGCAGTTAGTTGTAGACAATATTTTTATAACAGGGCAGCTTCTGCTTATTTGATTAACAGGCTGAGTTTATACAAATTGGTTTGATGCTAATGCATCCTCACTTCTGGAGGAAGAATATAGCACTTGGTAGTTTCTTTGTTGCAAAGTCCTGAACTTTATGTAGGCGTGCTGCACCGATGTGTGAGACTTTATCTTAGGTTAGTCAGCAGTTAAGCTCTAGCTTATAGTTTGGGTTTTTAAAATTTCATAGAAACGTAGTCCTTAAAAGGTTTGAGATGTAATGCATAAGTTTTTAGATATTTTTGTGTATGTGTATACACATACAGACAAATACACAAACAGGGAAGAAAAACTATCTCCCAGATACTGAGCTTTGTGTGTCAGTTAGGTCTGTGTACTCTAGTGAATCTATTACAAAGTTTAGGCAGGGAGGTGATGGGACATGTGTAACCTTTAAAGCTTTCAGGGTAGTATAATGCACCTAGTGTAGGAGAGCTGGTTTTACTGAAGCTACAGAGTATAAAGGGCTATGTGTGAGGCTCAGAACTTAACTCCTGAGATTGCTTTTTAAGTGAAAATTGGGGGGAAAAACAAAGTTAATTCAAGGTAGTAGGAGGTGAGGTAGTGAATGTTTATGAAGCTCCTCAGCACCTTTTGGCTGTCATTTTGATTAAAGGAGAACAAATAAATGCTGTAATACTGATATATGAAAATAAATGTCTATAGTTTGGCAGTTTGTTTAACAAACAGGTAATATACAGTGTTTAATGCCTGCTAACACTTGCTTTAACTCTATCATTGTCAGGCTTATACTGGCATAAGTTTTTAAACGAATGCTTTAAAATTGAAGTAGTACATTCCACAAACATGTAAACTCTTTCCTTATTTCCTGAACTTAGTCAGGCTAGGTTGGTACTGTTGGCACAATAGTTTCCAAATTTTCCACCCAAGTGCTGTCACAGGAGCTGTATTTCGTGTTTGCTCCTTCATCAAGCAACTAGACTTTTAAGTGTCCTATACCCAGAATGAAGGTGAGCTCACCATGTGATGGATTAGGGCTCAGTCAGGTAAAAACATGTGACTGGATGTGCACCTGCAGTTTGGCTGAAAACCTAGTTTTCTTAAAGATGTAGCTGTATCCAGTTGTGTTATAGGTATGTATGCTTATGGAATTGTGTGCTGGAGGTTGTTTGTAGCCAGTTGTATGATGGTTGTCACTCCAAGGAGGGGTTATGACAAGGAATAGGAAATTGCCTGCTTAGTCTGCCACATACACCTGTGTGGTTCCTTGAGTCAGGGAGTATTGTGTGGGCACCTGTTCAGGTGGGCCCACTCTGTTAGGCTGGCTGCCCTTCCTCTGAAGGGTCTTCTTGAGACACATACTGAAGTTTGAATAGAAGTGTGTTATATATGTGCCTTCCATTGGGGGACTTGGAAGGAAAGAAACAGAGAAATTGTAGTGGTTGAATGTAGTACTGGGGATTTCCCCCACTGAAATAGAATCTGTGAATTCTGAATGGCAAATGGCACGATATTACAAGTTTCCACTGAGTCTTTGCACAATGTGTGGAGACTTGTCCTTGCAAGGTGGTGTCTGAAATGTACGTTCTGGATATAATGAGTAAGAGGCTATGTAGTGGGCCAGTGGACTGGAGGATGACTTGCGTTTTGCATAACCTGTTTGTGGGGATGTATAGAACATGCTAGAAACAAGCTTTTAAATTAAGGCTGTGCCTGAAAACTATCTTTGACATGCATATACATTCTGATGTATTCAGTTGCATTCTAACATTTTTTTTCTATGTATCTTTCTGATTTGGTATACAGAATGAGCGGTGCTTATTTAAGAAGCAGCTATACACACATAGATTATTGTTATAATTTTAAAACTCTTTGGTGATTGATTTATGCCGTACCTGTGTTTACTCTGCAAGCTCTATCCTGAATAGACTGCTTAGGCCTGTTGGTCATCAACGTAGGAGTGTTTGAAAAAACATTAGTGAAAATTCTTGAGAGAGAAGAATACATTAGTATCCCCTTTTACAGATGAAAGGTGTGATGCAGGTTGGTACAAGATTCCTCATAGTATATAGAAGAATTATTACAAAGCTCAGTTTTCACTGACTAGTGGAGGCAGTTGCTGGGAGTGTCAGTAAGTCTAACAATACCATTTCAAGTTAAGCACACATAAAATGAAGAATATACTGGTGCCACTTCTGGGAATAATCTGGCTAGTGTCATGCAGAAAACTTGTAGCAGCTGAAGGAATGGTGTCCCATTAACCAATGAATGCTTAAGTAGCCTTGGCTTCCAAGGATCACATCCTTCCAGCTCAAGACTGGTCCATCACAATGACCAAGAAATCATGAATTGGCATGAATTAGCAAGGAGCCCCTCACAAAACTCAAGTAAGTATAAAAAGGGAACATGGAAGAGGTGAAAACAGGGACAGGTGACTGAAAAGGAGCATAGAGAGATGGGGTAAGCTAGCAAAGCCAGACCCTGCTCGGGGTTTAATCTGGTGAGGGGCTTGTAGAAGTCCTTCTTGTTCTCCTTCAGATGTAAGAGCAGGAAGAAGATGACAGTGGAAAATGTGAGCCTGCCTGCTGAATGGGGCAGGGAACCTAGAGGCTAAGGATGCAGAAAAAGATGCAGTATGTTGTATCTTCTCCGCTTTGGTCTCTACTGGTAAAATCAGCCCTCAGGAACCACAGGTTCCTGATATCAACTGGAAAATCTGAAAGAAGAACAACTTGGTGGAGGAGGAGAAGGTTAAGGAACGCTTAAACTGGGAATACATGAGTCCATGGGATCTGATCAAGTGCATTCATGAGTGTAGAGGGAGATGGCAGGTCTCTTGTTAGTTAGGCCACTCTCAGTTATCATTGCAAAGTAATGATGGTCAGGGGTGGGGGCTGTTCTGGAGGACTGGAAGAATATAATCGATGGCACTGTAGGGTAGTTTACATTATTAGTTTTCTGTGTTTGCTTAGATTCAATTGTGGCAACTAATTTTCTATCAATATTTATCAGAACAGGTGATTTATGCAAATAAATAGAATTAGTCAATTTCATTTAAGAAAGCTGTACTAGACACATGCTTTTTATATTTAATTTCATTGCTCAGGCATCATCTTGGTGAAATGTTTTTCTACCACTGAGATTAATGGTTAAATTTTTTCAATACCACTGGGCTGTGTGTGTGTAACACCAGTTTAAAAGAAGCACAAAGGGGAAAGTGTGTTATGTGTATATTGGACGGTCAGTGAGTGATGAGCAATTGTATTGTGCATGACTTTGTGGTGTTTTTGGTTTGTTTTGTTTTCTTGGGTTTTATTTCTCTCTCCCTCTGCTTTTTGTTACAATTATTATTTTTACTACTATTTATTTATTTTTACTTTATTTCAATTATTACACTGTTCTTATCTCTACCCACATGTTTAACCTTTTTGCAGTTCTCCCCATCCCACCGTGCAGGAGGGGGAGGGCATGTGAGTGGCTGAGTAGTTGCTGGCTGGGGTTAAACCATGACAACAATATAGAGATATTCTGAGGTTTTAATGCTTATTTACCAGATAATTATATTTTTCATTACATGTTGCTTAGAATTTCTGGTATTACTGGTATATTCCTGAACTTCTTGCCTTTTTCTTGTGTTAGTGTTAATATTTTTCTCTTGGTGTCTTCCTTTTAAAATATTTACCTCACTGCTGGAATTAATTTCTGAAATTCTGCAGTTTTTAACTCGAGATCACTCAGCTGGGAGAGATGGATGAGACTGACCTTTTTTGGGTTTGAGTTCTCCCTGTCTCCCCCCATCTTTTCCTGCCCACCCCACCCCTAAAACGCTCACTTCTGGGTTCAAGTGCATCAGTTGACAAAAAAAAAACACAAAAAAAAAATTTCATATTGCTATGAAGTTGCGCAAGCTATTTAAATGTACTCATGAATTCAGTAGATTTTACATTTATTATTCATTATCATAGTTTTACAAAACATCTTGACTATATACTTTAATTTTTTATGTTTTTTAAAAGATCATTACTTGTGAGAAGTGTGAAGGTATTGAGTTAATATTCACAATAGATGTATTATTTTGTCATGAGATGCCTTGAATCTTGTGTATGTGTGCGTATATATATATTTCTGTTTATATGGAAAACCATGGTGTGTTTTTACAGGGTATGAGAAGACAGATGATGTTTCAGAGAAAACTTCTCTAGCTGATCAAGAGGAACTGAGAACTATATTCATCAATCAGCCTCAGCTAACTAAATTCTGCAATAATCATGTCAGGTATTAACGAGTGGTTTTTGTTAGTACACATTTAATTTCAGAACATTGCATGTTCCATAGCAAAAATGAAGAAAAGATTCTGTTTATTCCACTACTGTAATTTCCTCTGACCACTAATTACAGTCTTGGACTCTGGAGGGGGGAATGAAGTGAAATGAGGAGAGCAGCAGAGCTGCTTCAATTACAAACCTGACCTTCTGAATTTTTAAGAACAGGGTGGAGAAGGTACGGATGCTTTACTGCTGCACTATCAGCATGTCCCTAGAATATGGATTTCTTCTTCATCTTTCAGTTCAGTTTAAGTTCAGTTCATCTTTTAATTTATTTCTGGTAGCTGGATGTCAATGCAGATGTACTTTACTTGAGCATGGCATAGTTTGTGCTTTGGAAACTCTTTGTCTTTTTCATTTAGCCAGTTACAAAGATGCTGTGGTTGCTTATGAAACTAGTTTTGAATTTTAAGTTCAGTCTTTAGGATTCTGCTGATGATTCATGTTGTGGTTGGTTGGTTGTTTTTATTGAATTTTAAGTCAGACACTAAATACCCAGAAGTAATGTATGTTTAGATCATCTGGTAACATCCTCAGTTCTGTTGTTAAAATTCAAAGTAAATGAAGGCAAAGATACCTCTGTCCCAAGTAGGTGTGTTTTTTGAAGTTACCTTTGATAATATGCAGAAATTTTACAGGCATGGAGAATAATGTGGTGAGGTTTTTCCATGAACCTGAGAAACTTTATAATGCTTTTTCTTTGTGTATGCAACTTGTCTTTTCTGTCTTTTGCTTTGTTTTCTTGACAATGTTGAGTTTTTCCCAGGATACGTTCATTCCCTCTTTATATTACTTTGACTCTGCATAAAACAGTCAAATCTTACTAACTTTAAAAGGGGGTTAAAATACTCTTACAAGACTTTTGCTTGTAAGTTTCTGGCATGATTATTTTCACCATTATTGTTTTAGAACCTTATATAGTAGCCTTCTGTTCTTAAACAAACAGAAGGCTGACAGAGAGGTGGGAAGTCAAACATTTTGTTATGATGGCTTAGCAGTGATTATTATGCTAGGATAAACTCTGTCCTGTTCCTCCCGCCTAGCAAAACTACACTTAATATCCAGTATTTATCAGTTAAAAATAAAAAAGTAAACTTTCCATTTAGTGAAGGGGTGTAGGTTTTTACCTTTTAATAGATTTTCATAATTTTAATTATTACTTAAATGCACCATTTCTATTCAGTTGATCCTGTTAGGTTTTTTTGCATTGAATCGTGCAAACTCACATGCAGCGCAGAAGCTCCACAGCTCCTCAAGTCCTGATTTAGCACCCTCCTCATTATGCACAATGTCATACCTCTTTCTCCAAGACCTTTGTCCTAACTGGAGCCGTTGTGCAGCGTTACCTGCCCAGTGTAGGCTGTAGCTTGCAGGGTAGGGTACTTGACTGGGCCTGAGAGCTGCAGGCCTGGGGCTTCAACCTGCTTCCTCAACAGCAGTGGTGTAACTGCTTGCCTGCTACCTTTGCTTTATTTTTTTCTTCTCCTCATCACCTGTAATTGAGCAGCAGCAGAACTTGAGTGCTTCCCACAGAGCAGGCAGAGGTGATGAGGGAAAGTCTTGCCTCACCATGGAAGCTGGTGACAGTCCCTATGGGTGGCAGGTGCTCCCTGGGTTAGCTGGTGCATGGATGCCTGTGCAGAACAGTCTCTGTACAAGTCTTTTGGTTTCTCTTTTAGCTAAAAGAAATCTGTTTGCTAGCACAGAAATCACAAAACGTCCTATTTGAAAGCTTGTGTAACTCGAGAGGGAGATAATACATTTGAAGAATTTTTTGCACTGTAATAATAGCGCATGTTTTTTTCTCTCTTTGTCAGCACTGCAAAGTACAACATAATCACATTCCTGCCAAGGTTCCTTTATTCCCAGTTCAGAAGAGCTGCTAATGCATTTTTTCTTTTTATTGCATTACTCCAGGTAAGATCAACAATAAGATGCTCATGTTTGAAACTTAGGACAGTATTTATACCACAGACAAGTGTTCTGCAGAGATACTGAGGTGGCTGTACCATTCTTTCCAAGCTAGTTAGCCTTCAGAATAGCTGTGTTGTGTAGGTGTGCCTTTAATAAGTGTTTGGTTTTGTGGGTTTTTTACTCATTGGAGATAACAAAATACACACAAACATTTTTGTGTAAAAGAGGTTAAGTATTGCTGAAATATTGACAGGTGAAAAAGGCTGTTGTGACAGAGGAATTGAATTTTAAAATATCTGGCTTACACAGAAAATGTTATGTGCAGTTGGCATTTCTTGTAATGAGTAGTACTGCTTAAAAAGCTGAACTTCATAAACTTTAGTCCTGTAGTCTGTTATGAGGCGCAGGAATTGCAGTTGAGGAGAAGTGATTACTTACGCTTAGAGTGAAGCTGATTAGAATTGAAGTTGAGCCTGGATGAAGAAAAAGCAGTGGAGTCCAGTACTATAGCAGCTATTTCCCATATCCCAGATGATTAACTGTGCTGGTTAAGAAGAAAGAACAATCTTTTCTATACCACCACTGTAGCTTTATTCAGTATGTTTGTAAAGGGCTATCCCTGACCCAGCTTACTGAGGCTTTTTTTAAGAAGTACATAATGTTTTGCAGATATATCGGAATATTTTAATTTTGCAGTAGTTCAAGTTTATAAAACAGATTCTAGGTTTTCTTTATACTATTCTATGAATGCAGCAGCTGATGGTGAATGAACATTGAACTGTGGACAGGTGCGGTGATAATTACCATTGACTAGTTCTGTATTCCAATCATATTTGATAAAAACACATTTTCTGCATAATTTCTAGTGCATTTTTAGAAGGTGTTGATGTGTCTGTTGTGGAAATCATTGTGTTAGGAATTGACATACCAAACAAAAATTACTAAAATACTGGCACATATACTGCCATGTGTAGCTTTTCCTCCCTCACTTCAGATGTTTCAGCAAGTGAGAGTTGATTCCTCTGTGTTTACTCAGGTTTCTTCGCTTCTGCTATAAGTGCTTGGAACATATTCTTAGGATACATCTGCACAGGTAGCTTACACTGTTTTCTAGAGGGTAAAAAAGAATTCTGAAGTTCAGGATTTCATTAGGTTGTCTGCCTGCAAACATGTGGCTTGTAAATAAACATCCTTTTGACCCCATCTGGCATCTCAAGCTAATCCAGTGGTCCAGCAGCTTTTCTTGTCCCACTGTGTACGTCAAGCTAGTAGCACAGAGTATGAGGCTTCAGAAGCTGTTTGAGGCTTAGCATGTCTCATGGCAGGCTGGCAGGTGTGTGCACGGTGAGGAGTTGGAAGGTGAGGAGGTGAAAGGTTAGGACTTAGAAGCCCACCATCTCCTATCAGGCTATCAATGAGACTGTACTGGCAGGAGTAAGAAATACGGGGTAATGGAACCAGGGAACAGGGCGGTGCCCCTTTTGCTTTCATATTTTACCTGGAAAATAATACGTAATTGGAATGGGGGAGTTTGGGCATATGCATAGGGAGGAATGAAAGGGTAGGAGTAGCTGAAGTGGTAGATCCCTTTCCTTTGTAGCCAACACATAGGTGCTTGCCCAACAGTAACTTTTTGCCTGGTTTCCATTTAATTGCTTGAAAAATGTGGTCTAGAGTAACATGGAAAATAGATCTATATAGGTCTTACTCCAAGAAACATAGCATATGTACATATCATCCTGTTTTCTTCCAGAAGCACAATATGATGGTAGCAAAAAGAAATTTGTAGAATTCATAACTAACATTGGCTGTTTTTCAAAACATCTTATGGTAAATTGAGGATGTCTTCTAACCACATTGAGGCACCACTTATTAGTGTACTCTCTTCTTGCAGAGATCTCATTGTAGTCATATGTGCCACATTGCCTGTTTTAAGTCTGTTAAGGCAGCAATCCTCTCGCCAATCAATGTTGCCATTAAGAACTCTAGTCAATATAAAGATAATTATGGATAACTATCCACATATATCACATAAGTAGGTGAATCTTCTCAGCATTTACTTCACATACACATTTGCTTGCATCATCTGGGCCCATACCTGCTTAGCAAAAATGGGTTTCTTGAAATAGTCTGGCAGAAGACAGCTATTTGAAATTTGTCAAATAATAACTAGTGTAATACAAAATATCTCTTAGATGTTAAAACTGAAAGGAAGTAAAAATACCTTGGACTTGTGTCCACTCTAACAAAAGTCTAAACTCAAAAAAATTAATTGTATTTTAATGTAATCAGAAACACAGAAAAGGAAGGTGAATATTCTCCAAACACTAAAACCTCTGAAAGTAATGCCACTGAATACTATGCTGTTTAAAATGCAGATGTTTTATTGTATCAGCTGCTTTTGAACTGAAGACAATAACCTTCTCTTGGAAATAATCAGCACCGTGTTTAATAGTGAATCCAGTTGCCTTGTCTGTTTTTGCACAGAAAGTACTGCTTCTTGTATTAAAAATATGTTTCCAACCAGCAATGCAAACAAATTTTTTCTCTCTTTTTGTTTTTTAATAGCAAATACCAGATGTATCACCAACAGGCCGTTACACAACATTGGTCCCTCTCTTATTTATTTTAGCTGTAGCTGCAGTGAAGGAGATAATAGAAGATATTGTAAGTATTCTATAGCAATATTTTGTAAATAGCTTTCAAATTTTTCATAAATTATATTACAAAAAAATTGTTGAAGAATTCGGTACTGAACCATTCTTGCCTTCTGGATGCTTTCAGAAGATTAAATCTTTAGAATATGATGTTACGATTTGAAGTTTGTTTATATACAAGTGACAATAATATGGCAAAACAGTGTCTGTTACATTTATTATATAGATTGTTTCTAGCATAGAAAAATAGTACAATTATATAGATTGTACTAGTTCTCAGTAGTGAAGTACAAGCATATTTTTAAAGTGTAAACTGGAGCTAAAGAATCCACAGAACCCAGTCAGGTCCAGAATATTATCAATTTTCTCAGATAAGCGCTTCTCTAAAAGAAGACTTTGGAAGCTATTGAATTCATCTCAAGTGGAATCTATTTCAAAACCGAATAACCTATAAATATGTATTTGGTTAAAATATTTTTTTTCTTCCTTCATGAGCAGGAGCAGAGTCCTTCACTCCGACTAATTATACTTGTGAGATAGATTTAAGCTCAATCTGTGAATTATATACTAGACTAACATTTTATAAAATACCTCCATACCTGAAACTGGATGGATTTTTGTTTAACACCCAAGTAATTCCTGAACCTTTCTAAAAAATGTCTTTTAACTCTCTACTGGAATTATAATGTGACACTTTTAGTATGTTTAGAATAGTAATTTATTTTGTTTAATAAATTTCAGATGAATGAGTGCAGGTCATTGATGTGCCATTTTTAAAGTTTTAAAAATGGATTTTCTCCAGTTGTAAAATCCAGGTCCACATATCTGGTGAATCTCTTTTATTTCTAAAGTCGCATTCATAAAGTCCTTGGTTTCACTGTTGTGATTTTGCATGGTTTTGTAGACAGCAAGGGGAATAGGCCTTTTGCAGTTTTTCCCATTGTTCGAGCCCAGCGTGATTTACTATTAGTCTTTCATCTCTTGGTGCTAAGTGTGATATGCTGACATGTGATGGCCAGGAACAGACATGGAATATCTGTCCTTGGGCAGGTGCTCCCACCTATGCCAGGCTTTCCTTGGTGCTCTCCAGTCAGTGTTTGTGATAGTGGTTATTATGCTTTCTTCCTTCTTGCGTTGAATGAAAACTTTAAAAGAGCTGGGATATTGTTATGGTGGAAGTGTCCATTCTGACTTCTTATATTTTATGGGTAGGGAAGGGAATTCTAGGCTCTGTTACACTTCCTACGAAAGATACTGGGGTTTTCTGGGTACCTCCCTGCCTGCTCCTCACTGAAAGCGTTTGGTAGATCCCATCTCTCTAATTTGCATGGCATAGTTGAGTCTTTCAGTCAATGTCTTTTGTATCTAAGGAATTAGTCTTGATGATTTACCCACATCACTCTAGATGCCAAGAATTTCTTCATCTGTTCTTATTCTGTTCTAGTTCTGCAGATATGCTGTGTGGAGAACAAGAAGTTAGATACATCATAATGTGGCAGAGTGCCTTGTCTGCTAGAGGAGTAGTGTTCCCATTTTTTTAAATTGTGGGCTGTTCTTCTGCTTTTTGGCAAGGATTGTAGGTAGTATAGTCTTTCCCTTCACACAAATAGTATGCTTCCTGGGAGCATCAGATTTGTTGTGTTTGAGCAGAATTACTGTCTATGACCAGAAACTGCACAAATGATCAAGAGGAAGAGTGATGAGCTGCAAAGAAGCTCTGAAATGGAGGGTGACTGGTGATGTGCTGCCTTTCTTGCTGATACAGTCAACTCAGCCGTCTCCTCAGTTACCTCTGTGAGTGGATGGTTGGCAAGATATATTGGCGCTCTGGGTTGTATGAAGCTCGAGGGCCACAGAGTGGTCCTGCAAGAGGCGATGATGTTTCCGTTCAATGTTTTTGTTTTATTTTGCATTTCTAGTATTTGCTGCCCGATACTCAGCTTCTCCTTAAATGTCTTTGTTGCTTTCCCTGTACATAAACAAAATCTCTTTTAAAAAGAGCCATAAAATCAATTCACGTTCTTTCAGATATTTTTAACCATTCTGCTGTTAATGCTTACAGACTTAACACCATCTGTCGGTGTCTAGGCAGATATAAAACTGAGGCTGCTGCTACTGTACAAAGTGTCCTTTTTAAAATTATCTCATCCACTTGCCTTTCTTTTGTGTCATTTGTTCCTACCATTTGCTCTTTGCAACTTGAAGTGCACAGTTTGGGGGCAGGGGGTAAGACAGGGAACAGGTCTCATGTTTTTTGCATGTATCGGCTAAAACAGTAATATCCTTATTACCAAATATTACAGAGATACCTGAAGGCAATTCAGATATGATTTTTCTTTCTGTTAAGTTTATTGCCTCAGCATGTAGTTAATTCCTGCTGTACTTACTTGAAACTAAATTGAGATGAAGGAGCTGATATAGGTGCTAATTTGAAGGCTCTGCGTGTGTTTATATATATAGCTGGTGGTAACTTGATTCATTTCTCACTTGCATAGCCGACAATAGTCCAAATGAAACAAATTGCTTTGTAGTCGAACAGGTATGAAATTCAATGTTGCCTGCTGGTTATATCATGCAGGAATATTTGGCTGACTGACAATGGTACCTTTTTTCCTGGGAAAGCTGACCACTTGCTACATAGTAAAATATTCAGTGTGCTTTCACTTAAACTTAAATTCTCATTATGTCTTAGTTTCTTTACACAGTGGCATATATAAGATCTCCAGGAATGGTTATTCTTCATCTAATATCAAAACAAGATTAATTCACTTTTGAATGGGAACCTTATATATGGATATCAATAAATATACTTGCCAGAATAATACTTTAGCTCAAGAACCAAATGCTTCTTTTTCTGGAATGAAATCCCAAGCAGAAGATGTTAGCATAAGACATTGTGCATGAGCAGCATGTGTTTTCCATATATGCTTCAAAAGTGCTAGCAAAATTTGTGACATGCAGACTAGATTATCAGCTGTTCCCAATGATTTTCACTCATAATATCTCAGAAAGCAACTGACATTGAACTGTTACTTTTCGAGCTGGAGGAAATTCTCCCTGTGTGCAAATAAACACTTGCTTTGGTCAAGGTATTATACCTTCCCACTGATCAAAGGATATCTAACTGTAAAATAAGCCATCTTTTTGAAAGGAGAATTTGCTGATAATCTGTGAAAATCTAGTAAAAAATAATAACTAAGTCTTTGCAAAGTAATCAGGTGGCCTTTTAATAAATAAATAAATCTCTTACATAGCTTGACTTATTTTTTTCTTTCAATTTACAAGATTGCTTCTGATTTTCTTTGTATTACAAAGGCATGAATTCTGTAGCCTTATTCAAAAAGCTTACCTGAAACAGTTAGTTCTATTTAAGTTAATTTTCCAAGTCATGTTCTTGTTCAGGAAGAACTGAATTGATTACTCTTAAATACTGTGTTTAAACAGTAGTCTCCTAAGCCTTTTGTAGCTGAGTTTGATTGTACCTTGAAAATGCTGGTGGCTCGTAGCTGCATCAAAATATTTCTGTCGAAAGGTTTCTCACAGCTATATTAGAATTGAGGGACATCATGGCCTGTTCAGGGTGGAGGGTAGGGGGTGATGAATTTTGTTTCTCTGTTTGTCTTCGTTACTGTTGCTGAAGTCTACAGGCACTTGTGTGGAAGTGAAGTAGTATGTTTGTACAGTCGTTGCTTGACTTCAGATCTGTATGAGACACTTTTATGAGGAAAAGTTCCATGATCTTTGCTGTAGTAGAATCATCACCCAGTTCCAGGAAAGACAAAGTTACGGTACACAGATACCCTGCTTCCTTATATAAGGAACTTCTTTAAATTGCAGTCGGCCACGTGAGATGACTTTGTAGTACTACATGATTAGCCTGGAACTGGGTGTGACTTTGCTGGTGATCGTAACTATGTGAGTAATCCATAGTCCTGTTTAAAATGTTTTTTTTAAATCAGTTCATTGAATTGAAGAGTGTGAGGGGGTAATACATGTGTGCGTTATCATAAGTGTGAAAGATTTATCATGTCAACAGAAGTCTTTAACCACTGTGCATTTTTAATTTAGAAAAGGCATAAAGCTGATAATGCGGTGAACAAGAAACAAACTCAAGGTGAGAAATTTTTTAAGCCTATTAATTGTGGGTTTGGGGGGATTGTTTTTTGAATTCTTTGCCAATAGCAGTAATGTAACTGAAGTGTTGACAGGTAATTGAGTGGGAAATTGCTTATGCAGATTACCTCAAAATTTGGAATTTCAGGTGTCTCAGCATGTTTTCACGAGTCTGAGTTGTCATCTGTGAGCTGGTTTTAACCAGCTAAACCATCAGGAAACAAATCCAGAAAGAAAAGCTGACCTTCCATTTAGTGGGTTAAACTGGCTTATCAGAGGGCCCAACAAACACCAGAGGCAGGAGTGAGGACACGAGCCTTTGCTTGGGACAAGGGCAGAACAGGACCTTCCCTTTGCAGGGGTAATGCTGTGTCAGGTCAGCTTGGCTGCATGTGAAACAGCCTTAGGATGTATTTCAGCACTGCAAATGCTTCTGCAGCCAGCACTTCTTAAGAAGCCCCTGGCAGTTTATTTACATTTACATTTCAGACCTGCAGAACTCCACTGGTAGTTACTCTGCTGTAGCAGTTTGTGAAACTTACCTATCTGGATTGCTGCAAGATGTATTTTCAGTTCTCATCAGTTCTTTCATCTGGTTGATACAGTGGCCCTACAAACAGTATTGCTAATGCAAGGGGATGGAATTAGGTACTTGGTGACACAGTTATCAAATGTCTTGGGTTCCTTAGGACAGTATTACAACCAGTCCTCACTCTGGATCTGTAGTTATCCCAGTGAAGGGAAATGGTTTGTCAAAATAAATTCTGTGTAATGATCATCTGATTCGTGAGACAGTCATTAAAATATCTTGCTTGCTGTCTGAAGGGCAGACTGCTCCGTTTAGCATTGCCCTGGCATGTCAGCACTAATAAATGTGGAGGAAGGAAGGGTAAGAGAATTTCTCTCTTCCTAAAGAATTATTAAGCAGGTTAAATAATGACTCGCAGAAATCACTGAGATGTATGAGAAGAGGGATCAGTCTGGACAGAACCCCAAGGAAGACTTAGATGTAAAGGCCATATGTGTTCCCACAATTTGATGCACTTTTTTGAAATCAGCACATGCTTGCATAAGAGTGGGATCCCAATCAGGTACTTCAGATAAGCATCCTGATGGTTTGAAAGCTGGGAGACATAGTGAAAGAGAACAATCTCATGGAGCTAAGTATTGAGACACAGCAAACTATTTCTTTTAATTTAATTTTATTTCTGCATGTCAATCTTCAGTAGTTTGGTAGCTGATGCTAATGAAGAAAAGTCACCTTTATTATCCCCTGAGAACACTTGAATTAAGTGAAAACACTTAATCTTGGCAATTAACTGGCCAACAAGGCATGTTTTTTGTATCTTAGTAGCAATACTTAATACTAGAGTAGCGGTGCATGCTTGCAATATTAATTGCTACTGATGGAGAAAATCTATACTAAATCTCATGCTAAATGGCACAGGCTGAATTTTGGGGATTTCCAGTGTGTTAATGGAGATATGAGAGAACCTTGGGATCATTGCAGTTATGTCAATAAGAACAGCTGAATCACAAACTTGCTGGTGACTTTTTATGAATCTTTTTTCTGTATGAACCTCATCAGTATTTGAAGTGAGAAAAAATTACTGAATTCACACGCACACACCTCCAATTTAATCTTTTTTATTTTGGAACCTTTTATTTCAATTACTAATTTATTTTAGAAGGTACCACATTGTTATACAATCTATATCAGATTTAATTGGTTCTCAAACTCTGTAAAATGTTCTGATTGGCTTTGTAATAAGATTCTGTAGTACAAAACCTGTTACACAGAGTATGTGCTGTATAACTGAAGTGCTTGACCTGAATTCATAGAAACAAGCATGCTGTAAAATATTGTGTAAATGAGCTGTGTCTGTATGGCTTTTCCTAAGGAATCTAACACATACCTATATACTGCAGTTAGATTGTACAACTGGAAAACTCTTTTTCTTGTTGTTTTTTTTTTTTTTGCCAGTACTACGAAATGGTGCATGGGAGATTGTCCACTGGGAAAAGGTGTGTGTTTATATTGGTGACTTTTAGAGCATAATGCAGATTTAATATTTGCTTTATTTCTCCAAATAATTGTAATTGTAAAGAATTATCTGGTATGGTGGGAAATGTATAATCTTTTATATTTTATTTTTTGTTTGTTAATACTTGTCTCTTAAAATCTACTTTTAAGTCAAGTCAGTTTTGATGGCATGAGTCAAGCAAAACTGACATTAAATGGTAGTCTTTAAATTCAGTGAAAAATAACTTTAATAATATGATTGACTTGGGAGTATTCGTATATGGCAAAACTATACAGTTCCTAAGTATTATTTGCTGTGCCAAGGCAGAGACTTCTTTCTGGAAACTGACTTTATATATTTCCTGAACCTCTTTGGCTTAAACCACGAGAACTTTAAAAGTTGTTATGCAGTATCAATTAGGAAGGGACTGTTAAAGGTAACTTTCAAGAACTAAGTGTTATGCTGTTTTACCTAATCCCGTAGTTTTACTGGTTTCCATACCTGAAAGCCTGAACAAAATTTGACCCACAGTAATTTGGAGGCAAGGTTCGGATGAAATTGGTTTATACCTTTGGAGAAGCAAGAATAAGGTATATAGCACGATGCAACAGAACTGTGATCTTAGGGGAGATTAATTTCTTTTTTAACTCAGTTTCAGTCGTCCAATAAAGTATTTTACAATAACTAGCAAAAGTAAAGAACTGCATTAGAGAAGGTCAGGATTAGGCCTATTCAGATTTCCAAAGAATTCCAGTGACCTTTTAGCACCTAATACCTATAGGCTTCTCTAAGTGTGTGAGTTTCTAACTGTCTTTCTAGTAAATTCAGCAGGTAAATATTTACTGTGCTTAAAACAAAGGGATAACATATTTTGTCTGAGACCATTAACCGATTCCCAGTTTTCTTTCAGGTAGATGTTGGAGATGTAGTTATAATAAAAGGCAAAGAGTATATACCTGCTGACACTGTACTGCTCTCATCAAGGTAGAGATGCCCACTGATGCTTATAGTGTAGAGGCTGGTTTCTCTACCCTGCATTTATTTATTTATTTATTTGTGATTGCTCCAAGGAAATAAGGAATAAACAAAAATGCTGCTGTTCCGAAGTGTGGTCTTTCGTTCATTCAGGCATTTATCATTTAAGGCAGTGTTTCTTTAAACTGTGGCAGTTAGTTTTAAAATTACACTGGTGTTCAATTTAACCCTAAGAAAAACTTGGTATGTTATTTTGTTGTTGGATACAATACAAAAAAAGGCTGATTCTATGTCTAAAAATTTGACCTCAACTGCCATATTTAACCAGGTTGGTTTTTTGATATGTACCTAATGAATTGCATCCTATAAATAAATTAAACTGGGTATATTACAGGGAACAGAAATGGTTTTTAATGGATATAGTTGCCAGTCTGATGGTTGAATCAGGAAAAAAAAGTGAACATAAGATGTGAACCATCAAATTAGCACTGTCTTTATAAGCTGAACATTCACTTCATTCTCTAATAAATATGAATAATTTTGGCACTGAAAGCAAGAGTTAATTTATAGCATATAATGCAGTGACTTTTTTTATGTGAACAATCAGAGGTTGTTTATCATCATTTCCTTGGACAGTTTTATTTAAGAAATCCACATCATGTGGAAGATGCACATTTTTCAACATCTATTTGATCAGGTCAATAGACAACGTATTATAAGAATTTTTAAAATTAAGATTATTTAAATATGATTAATTTTATTTTGATTTATTAATGTATGTTCACAATGCAATTTTTTTTTTTCTGGCACGAGTGGAAACTTCATTGTTAGGTGTATGATTATAGATTAGGTATAAAACCTCTGTGATCCCACTGAAATCAATTAATCCACTCAAACATACAATTAATAAGATTAGGATCTTAGGCATTTCTGTGACAGACAGTGGTATAGACTAGTACATTGTTTATTCCATCTTCCATTATATCTTAAAATTAAGTGTAGCAGTTTCTGAAACACTTCTACTAAATTATTATCGTGTAAAGTAGTTGCCAGATAATACTGTAAATTTTCCCCACAGTCTGTCTTTAGTGCTAATGTTTGTTGTATCTTAGCTGGTTTTTGTATTGAATGTCCTCTATAAACCTTTTACTTCTGCACTTTTAGAAGCGTTTATAAATTTTATTGGTGTTTCTCCACCAAGATCTTCATAGGCAATACATCATGCAACAAGAACGCTTGTTCTATTGGCATGATAATAGCTTCTGTCGCACTAACCCTAGTGTTGTGTAGGCAAAACAGATTGCGTCCTCTCAGAGCAGCTTCTTTATAATCTTCCTGAGTAGGCTCCTAATTTGAGTCTTTGCCTAGATGTCGTTACTGTTTTGCCCTTGTGGATTTAGAGGATTCTTGCATCACAGTGTTCTCCAGTTGTAGTTTCCACGCAAAAATACCAACAGCCTGCAAAGCCTTCTTTCTGAGCCTTGTGCCCCCTGTAGGTATCCTACATCACATGTTGATAAATTGAAATAATAGTGAGCTGCTACTGGACTCAGTGGAACTGTCGTTACCTCTTTGTTTAGCCTCACTTTACAGCCCTTGTCAGAACACACTGTCCCAACTATGACCATTACTCACCTTGAATTTTCCTGTCAAGTTTTCATCTAGGGTTCAATTTGCAAAGGGGACTTCTTGAATCACGATTGCTTTTCTGGCCCCAGTCCAGGCATTTCTTCCAGATAAAACTTCCCTCTTAACTGTATTACTAGTGTCCTGTTGCATCCCTCCTAACAGGAGAGAACCTGGTGTTACTGCATTACTTCTAATTCTGCCTGCATACTAGCAAGTGCGTTCCTTCTCTACCTCTCATCTCCATGTATCTTGCATTCTCCAGGAAGACAGTCTCATTGATTTTTGCTTTCCAGGTGTTCATTGATGCCCAGTTAACATTTTAGTTTTCAATAGCAATGTGAGCCTGTGGGCCTGGTTTTAATTCACACTAACAATATTTGGTTCTTTTTACCAGCAGTTGCAGTTTCTGGAGAAAAAGAGGATCTTCATTATTTTTGGAAACTATAATCTCTTGCAGTGAGAAGGACACAAACATCTGAGATTTAATTCCATTTGGTTCTTCCTAGTTCAGTGTATATAGAAATTTAGAGCTGAAACAAAATACAAAATATTTTCAGCATGTCTACATAGGAAAAGGTTCTTGTCACCTGACTTTTCAGAAAGATTGGTGGAAAATCTTTTGTTGGGCTTTTATTTTTGTAATTCGTGTACAGAGTGGCTAGAAACTTTGTCAGTTGAGAAATAAGTGTTAACAGCTTTTTATTTTTCCTGTACAACGTCAACGTATTCTGCAGCTTAAAATTGGTGCCTTAAAGTAAAACGATCCACTTGAGTAAGAATGAAAATAACCTAGCTCTTTTCTTTCTGACCTGATTAAAATAGATTTTGAAAAAATTGCCATCAGACATTTTAATTAACATGTATTGTTTGTATAATAATTTCAAACTCTGTCTTTTTGTCTTTGTCCATTTGTTTTGGTTTGTTGGTTTTTTTTTTCCTGTCACTTATTTTTCTGTTCTAATCATTTTCAAACTGGGATGTGTAGGTGGCAGTAGGGGAAGTAGTGAAAGTGACCAATGGGGAACATCTCCCAGCTGATCTCATCAGTCTGTCATCAAGGTTAGAATAAACTAGTTGCACAGGATACGTGTATGTGGGTCCTCGTATACCAAATATGAAGAACACTGCTATGCTGACAGTCTTTGCTTTGCTGTTCACCTTTCTTCAACAAAACCCACACATGTAAATTAGAAGGGGTTCCTTTGATAAAAGTACAGATCATAAAAGTGTAAATACATGATAACACTCCAAGAAATGAAAATTTCTTTGTCCTCTTTGTTTTTACACTATCCTCGTGAAATTTTATCAGACAAGTTGTCATTATATAAACACACAGTAAAACTCCAGTATAAATATGTGTTTAATTCCTTAGAGCAAATTAAGAAGAAGATACATGTTTATACCAACCCACTGTTTTCAGCAAAGAATATAGTTTCATGTTGGTAGGACTGGTAGAGGACCCTCTGCACAAACTTGGATGTTGCACAGTCTCTGCTGCATGCAGTGGCAAAAGCAGCGCTGTTCTTGTGTATTGTGACAAAATGCATGTTTCTTAGACACGTAAGCTTTATGCTGTTGTCTGCACTGTTACCGCACTTTGTTTTTCCCTAACAAATCAATGGGCCTGCCTTGATCTATCTGTAACTTACTTCAGAGGTCACTGCTATCTGCTACAGTAATTACAATTAAGCATGTGTTGCAATTCAGATGTCTTTGCTGCCTTAGTCTTTTACAAGTGCTTCACAAAAAATATTACTTGTTTTTTATTAACTGATAAAAATGCTAGAATTGTAATGTTTTGTACAGGTGATTCCATCCAAACAATCTAAAAAGAAGTTATTTATGTTTTTAGAAAAGTTTTGCCAAGAAAACGGTAGCCTGAAAGCAATTTATGATAATGATTTATCACATTTTAATGCTTTTGCTTTACAAAATTGGGTTAGAATAATAACTTTATCCTGCAATCTAAAACTAAGTCACCTATCAGTAGCCACTGTTTCATTAATACAAAAAATTTTAAAAAGCACTCGATGCTTGCATTTCGTGCTAGAAAGAAGGAAAATATTAGAAGTTTTAAAGTGGTGTAGAGGAGTAAACCTTTATTTTTTTAAGTTGTAAGGGGGTTTTATGACTCATTTGATCCTTTACAGGATCAAAACTTCTTTCTATTGTAGTTGCAAGTAATAGGTGCTCTGTCTTCATACCCAGAAAATGGGAGCTGACTGGAGTAATTCAGAAACCCTGACCTGTTAGACCTGTTCTTTTTTACTATTTGCAGAAAAGTAATTTTGTCCTTTTGTATCTCTTTTTTTTCATAGTTGTTAGTTCTGTAATGGTTGTAATATGATTTAAAGTCTAAAAGTATTTTACAAAGTATGGAATCGCTGCTGTGTCCCAGGCCAAAAAATTTTATTGAAAAAATTAAACGCAAGGATTCAGCCATTTATCAATATGTGTCAAATAGATGAACCATTCAAGTAGTAATGTTCTACATAAACTTAAAACTTTTAATTTGTAAAAAAGCTTCTTAAATTGCATAGAGGACATATTTAAAAAACTGTATGATGTTATCCATAATTTAGACTCTCTTTACAAGAGAACCATTTACAAGAAAACTTTTACATCTAAACTACTGCTGCCCACAGTAGTAGGCACTACAAACACACTATACTTGTGCCTGTATCTTAATTAATCTCATGTTAAAACACACAAAATTGCTGCTGTGTACAGCATTTTTAGCAGTGTTTCATCTAAGAATAGGTTTTGGCAAACTTTTCTGAAAATGTAACGTGCTGTTGTTCACAGGTTTGGCTGTAAATGTTCTAGTTCTGGAGATTTGATAAGAGAAAGAAAAACCTGATGGCATAAATAGGTATTAAAAGATTGCAGGAAATCCATGGATTTTGACATGATTTAAAATTAAGGATTATTTTTTTTCTTAATAGTGAACCACAGGCTATGTGCTACATCGAAACATCTAACTTAGATGGTGAGACAAACTTAAAAATTCGACAGGTAGGAATTTAATTTTTTGAGAATATTACTAATATTATTTTCATCTATTATTGCTTATAAAAACATTTTATGACATTAATGGTCGTTTTAGAAGACTGAAAGTTTAGTAGTTTGAATAAAAAGCTGTGCATTATTGACATCATTAAAGTTTTTGTTCAATTAATCAAGTAGAAGGAGGTAATGGTTACTCCTAAGCCATGTTTTATGCTTTATGTTAGGGCTTTCCTTTGGGAAAATAGGTAGAAATATTAGTAGTTTGGGTATTGGTTTTGTTTTTAGAGGATAGATGAGGGAGCAGCCCTGCAGAAAAAAGCTGATGGTGCCAGTATTATCCTTCAGGGGTAGGTAGGGAATAGCAGTCTCTATGCAGGGGTGTTCTTGCTGAGCTATATGATTGGTTATGCCCCGTCTTCATGGTGTTTTAAGATACCAAAGTGACTTTTTCACTGTGTGTAACATCCAGTAGCATGACAGCAAAGTGTAGTAATCCCATTTTGCTACCATAGTGCAAGACTGGAAAACCAGTATCCCTGTCAGATTTACAATACATAGAATGATATAGTGGAAAGTGATTTTAATGTCATGACAAATTAATTTTTTTTACAGGGTTTGCCACTAACAGCAGACATAAAGGACATAGAAAGCTTGATGAGACTTTCAGGCAGAATTGAATGTGAGAGCCCAAACCGACATCTGTATGACTTTGTTGGAAACATCAGACTGGATGGGCATGGGTATGTAAATTCAAGGAAGATGTCAGGAGAGTCAGGCTATCAGTAGATAGATGTGTTGTTAAACTACTGAAGTTAAAATATGAATAGTAAAGTCTTTATTCTGTTAAGACTAGAGAGGTAAACATCTTTTCTGATGTATTTTATTAGATTTTATTCATTTCAAAAAACCCAAGAGGGATAAAACCTTACTTCTAATGTGTACAACTTGAGTTTTTATACTTAGCTGACCTTCAGAAAGCAATAGCTATTAATAATAGAAGGGAGTTTTAATCAAATTGTGATAGTTATAGAATATGTACCTGGTAACTCACTACTTAAGCATCTCATTCCTTGCCTGTTAACTTTCTAGCACAGAAGCTGAATAGGAGTAGTTTCTTATCTGTTTTTACTGTTGTTTTCTTCCGTTTGTCTAAGACTAGAGTGGAACTGAGTCCATTGCTATATACTTCTAATTTTTCTAATTTGGTAGCTGAAAAGACGTTTAATACTTCAGCTTACTGAAAGTATGTTTCTGTAAAAAATAGACCACCTCAGTGCAACTACAACATACATGCTTGTAAAACTGCTTCAAAAATTCTTAAAATACTTAAGTGCTTACCAAATACCAATATTTGGAGTCTTCTATGGGTTTGAACCAAATGTGGTACATTAGGAGTATAAAATTCATTATGAGATCCAGAATTGTTCAGTCCTTCATTCCCAAAGATTTACAGGATTTCTTTTTTATTTGGTAGGCATTTATTTCTCCATATATAGTATTACTCATGTTTGTGATTTTAGACTGATATATATCTATATATATATATGTAGTGCTAACTAATTATCAAATACATTTTTTTCCCTTAATATTCCATTTTTTATTTACTGATTTCTTACAGATGCATTCCGGGAGTTTTCAGTCGCAAGAGTGTGGATCTATTATAATTCCACTGTACTTGTCGTTAAGAAGAGAAAATCATTTACCTGTAATTCTTCTCTGAAGGTAATGGTTATAATAGATCCACACATTCATCCTTCCTCCCTGGCTAGAGGGAAAAACATACTTTTCTTTTTAATCTAATTATTTAACTTTAAAATCTGATTTAAAAAAGAAACATTGAATATGCTGATGGCTATTATGCCTCAAGAATGTGTAGGAGCATGCCATCTGCTGGTCAAGCAATTTGTCATTTGAGAAATTCAGTTTTGGAATATTTTGAATATAGTTCCTGTGTAGTAGGATAGTTCCAAAAGTGTGGCTCTAATATAATATTTACCTTCAGTGAAAAAGAATTGCAGGTAAGTAACTCTTTTTGGATCCTGACTTTATTTCCAACCAGAAAAATCAGGGATGACTTCTCTTTCTTCCTGTATTAGAGGTAGCACAGATTCATCTAACTGGTATTTATTTATCCAGATCTTTAAAACCTTCCCACCAGATTATGTAGATCCAGTGGTTATGATTTCCATTTTATCCACTACCACCTTAACATTTTTGCAGAAGCAATAGAGGACATTGAAAATTTATCTCCCCTCTTCTTTCCCTTTAGATAAAACATTTATGTCACTCCAATGAGTTATTTGGTTGACATTTTCAGTCTTTTCTTTTTTCCTTTTTTCCTTTTATGGGAGAGCAATTAAAATACCCAAAGGTTCTCTTTTTTTTAATTCTGGATACTCAGTGTTCAAGAAGGTAGAACTCCACTACAGTTATTTTGCCGTTGGGGTAAATTTGTGGACTAAAAGAGGCTGGAAAGGTTTTCTTCCTCAGTTTTTGAGTGAGTTAACTCTTATCTCCAAAGTGTGCAGCTGTCTGTTACGCTCATGAATATATAGAAGCACGTCAGCTTCATTATAGTCAATGAAGACAATTGGCTGGAGACAGGAGAAAAGTTCTTTAGCCTGGACAAATTTGAAATTATGATTAGACAATGGCTCAGAGAACAAGGGTGAGCAAGTTGAAAACAAGGGCAGATATTGGTTATCCACATCTAAAGTAAGCATTTTCCTGGAGACATTGTTAAGAAATTTGAGTAAGAGTGAATTATGCTTGCTAAGAAAAACACTTTGGTATGTAAGCTTTCAAATGTGTCTTAAGAAATTACTGGCTCTTATTATACCCTTGACAGCCCTGGCAGGAAAGTATGCTTTCAGGTATTTCCCCATTGAGAACATCCCTTACTGAATACAACCCAAATGTGTTGCTAAGGAGTCATTAGTTACATACATAGCATGCAAGAAGAATTAGATGAGTTGTGCCAGTTTTGAGAAGACTGACGCCAGGAAATAGAGACCTGAGAGCTCTGTCGAGTCATCGCACTGTCACCTCATTAGAGAGTGGGGAGTGTTCACAATGTTGAGGACCAGTAACATTACACCTGGCTGATCTGGGCTTTCTATGCCCCTGGTTGTTTTGCTGCCTGTTCTCAGCAACTTAGTCTGTATGCCAGTTCTGCTAGAGACAAATCCCAGTGACTGCAATCCCAGTTCTCTTCTGATTGTCTTCCCATTAACAGACCCCTGAGGATAAATTCCTGTGCCAAGTTGGAGAACAATACCCTTTTGAGAGCCAGCATCCTGTGGAAAAAAGGATCAAGGGGGCCTGCAATAGAAAGGACTTGACTGTGTATTTTTCACAGTTTGTAACGGGGGGGACAAAGAGGGAGATCAGGAAGTGGCAGGAAGAGTCTTAGAATTCACCTGGCTCTTCATGAAGTACAAGAATTAAGAGTGGAGGGTTTTGACTTCTGCCTTCCTAGACTCTTGTATTAGTAGAAGGGACAGAAAGTATTTTGTCATTCCGGAGAAGGTCCGTAGTTGAAAAGGTGTCCAGTTTATCTGTGGGAGACTTGCATATAACCAGAGAAAGTTATTTTTCTTTCATCATCTGTGACATTCATGTTAGTGTATCTAGTCTTGGAATGAGAGGTAATCCATTCCTTAACTGAAATGTCTACATATCGTGCAGATGGATGGTCCAAAAGTCTTAGAATTATTCTGATCACGGAATGCAAATAAATAAATATAAGCACAGAAACAGTCTTTGCAAACAGGAGTCTCTCTTAATGATTATTGTCTAATTCGAACCCCAGCAGTTCCTTTCATACTTGAAAGGATATTTATTCTTTTAATTTTGCCGTGATACAAACGCATCTCAAATGGAAGAGTGGCACAGTTTAGATTAGAGAGCAAGTAAATCTTGGTATGTTTTATAGTTCAGATTTCTTTTCTGATTCCTTCTTTTGATGAAGTGCCCGTACCTGGGAATTGTTTTCCATGGCAATATCATTCAACATTTCAGTTCCTGAAACATACTTAGTTGATGGGGAGAATGATTCCTTAAACAGTCAGTATGCTTCGTGCTAGTTCCCTAGGAAGTAAGTGGGCCAAGTTGTAGTGGGGTGGTGTTTGTTAGTCATTAGGTTTTTATGAAAAAGTGCTCAAGTATTTTTCCAGATTTAATTTTTTTTTCTCTTAGTTTCTGGAAGAACTGATTCCAAAAACCTGTGTTGCCTTTGTTAATTTTAGGGGAGGAAGGATGTGTTTTTTTCCTCTTTACTTGCAGTCTTGAATCTTAAAAGCTTGTGTCTGAGAGGAGGGAAGGGGACTTGACCATCCAAAAGAAATTATTACCAGAAACTTACTCACTGAGACTTTGTGCTGCCAGAAAGGTTACCAAATATCATGGCTTCCTCAGACTCTTTATAGCTTATGTACCAGAGATACATAATGAGAGAGTTACTGTCATTAAGCAATTTATTTATTTCTTTATTTATGGTCTTAACAATGTGTTGGTTTCAAACAACTGTAGAGGTTATAGTTTTAGGTAAGAATGCCAAACACCAGAGCGCTATTGAAAAATCTGAACTGCTAGCTGATATTTATAGAAAGAAAAGTGTCAAAATAATGTATTGTTTGACCCAGGAAGAGAATAACAATTATCTAAAATTTTAATATTATAAGAAGAATCTGAGCTGCAGTATTTGTATGAAGTCAGCTGTCTGAATTGGAGACAGTTAAATTAAATGTTTCCAACGTCTTTTGAGGTTTTGTTGCTCATTTGCTTGGCACAGTTCTAAAAGTGTGACATTTACCTGATTTTGCAATTTAAAGAAGGTGCAGGAAATAGTGTTACGAATTTTAAATAGTTACTCATGTTCATAAAGGATATTTATTTCACTGGAAGGCTGGATTAAGTTGAGAGCAGAAAATTATTTCATTTGAAAACTGCTTTGGAAAATCAATTTTGTAAGAGTACACTTAGGAAAAAGCTGTGTAATCATAGATCGCAGGAAAATTAGCCTTTTTTGGTTGCGGTATGCTTGATTAGTAGTGCCATATCAAAATTAGTAGTCCATAGTTAAAATCGAGTGGTAAGTTAATATTTTTGCCAACTTAAATTTTTGGACTTGCTTTTAACTGTTAAGGTTTCTCTCTGTCAACACTCCCAAAAAGTTAACTCCAAAAATTAGGTTCCTAGCATATTTACAATAATTGTCTAGATTTCAAGAAATTAGTTTTAACAGCTGCTGGTTACATTTATTCATTGATAATGATTGCTTCAGTGCTAAAATATAAAACTTCTTCCTTCTAGTACTGTTCCATTGGGATCTGATCAGATTCTGCTACGAGGAGCTCAGTTGAGAAATACTCAGTGGGTTCATGGGATAGTTGTCTATACGGGACATGACACAAAACTTATGCAGGTTTGTCACTTGGATTTTCTCTTAGTTATCTGTTTTGTTACCTTATTATGCCGTCCAACAGCACAGAAGATCCTTTCAGGAAATATGGCTAGATTCAGTAGTTAAAATGTCAGTAATAGAGCATCTTTCTTATGAAGGAAACCAAATAAAAATAAAGCAATTTCTTGTTATTATTAGTCACTTAGCCACAAAGTAGTTTTTCCACTAGTAAGCATATTTGGTGATTTTTGTAACTTGTGCTTTGAAAACTATTTTATTAGCAAGTTGGATCATTATAGTTTGCCTGTTCATCTGTTTTTTATTTTTGACTGCTCCTAAAACTGTCCTGTTGTGGAGCTTGCTTTCAAGTACAAAGGTAAGCATTCTTGTCAGAAGACAATGTGAAACTTTATTTGCTAAATGAGGAGGGAAGAGAACCATTCTCAAGTGTGAAGTTACTTCTGCTAGCACTGTTTGAAATCAAAACTGAGATGCATTTGTTAAGAAAAAAGAATGCTTTTAGATTGATCATGCATGTCTCATGCTTTTCTGATTTGTAAAACAGTTATTTGAAAAAGTTTGTATTAGCAGTTGTCTTCTGTAGCACTGGTAAGGTGTATGCACATTCATTTTTAATGTTTACCGTAGCTGTTGCTGTTAGGAGTGTTCTGTGTGATTGTTCAAATGGCTTGTGACACAAATCTAAAGCTCAAATTCATGGATTTGTGAGCTGCATATTTTTTTTTTTTCCTTTGGAGTGAAAGTTATGCTATTTATGATGATGATGTATTTGGGAGAGTATTTAGAAAAGGAGGCAGTAACATGTAATTTGAAAAGCAAGAACTGTATGTACCCCTTCTAATATTTAAAAGGCACTTTTGTTTTTTGTCTTTTGCAGAATTCAACAAGTCCACCCCTTAAAATGTCTAATGTGGAACGAATTACAAACATTCAGATTTTGATTCTGTTCTGCATCCTTATTGCCATGTCTTTGATCTGCTCAATTGGTTCAGCTATATGGAATCGAAGGCATACTGGAAGAGACTGGTATCTTGATCTAAATTGTAAGATGTAAAATAATATATTTTAGTGTTCAGTTGTCTTTCATATTTGGAAAGGATGATTGCCGTCCTTTACACACTGTGGTTTTTTCAGTCTTTATTCGTTGTTGACTAAAGTCATTAGGCTAGGTATATCACAGCAAGTATGAAATTTACTTTACTGTGACATCTGAGCTCTTGCTAAATTCAGGAAGTTTGTTGTTTGCCTCTATGTCTTTCAGCCGCTACATCTCTGCAGCTCAGCAAGGTCTGTATCAGCGTTCCGCTGGCATAAACAGTCAGCTTCCTAGACATCAGGCTAAAGCTGTTCTCCGCTATTACCAATGGATTATATTTAAAGCTGCAGTGACTTTTTTGAATTTTTAAAGCCCTTCATCCCAGGAAATGATGCTGTGGGTCATTTTTGCTCTACAGGGATCTAACTAACTATCAAGTGCCAACATCAAATCTTAGCAGACTGCTCCTGGAGAAGATAAAAGAGCCACAAAAGATCTCATCTAACATACCGTACTGGGCAACTGTACTCACAGTGTGGATGCAAGGCAGTGTGATGTTGTGTGGGCCTTCACGGCAGCATGCAACATACAGACATAATTTGACCCTCCATGAGGGAACTAGATTTAAAGGAAGTTTCGTAAATATACTTTGTGGTCAATTATTCATGTTTTCAGAATTTCTTCTGGTGGGCCTAGAGCCTTCTTTACATAGACAGTAGAAATAGAACTAGGCTTTCTGCTCCTGAAACAGCAGTCTTGAATACAAAGCCACTGAATGTGGTCATCATAGCGGTTATGGAGTGGTTTGGTCAGTTTTAAAAGAAAAATCTTACAGTTCTGATTTGAATGCACTCTCCTGAAGTATCTGTTGAACTAAACAGTTGTCTGCATTCATGATGAACTTTTGTTTATTGAGAACCCTGCTTCTTTTCTTTTCGATGCTGAGGAAGAAATTTAACTTTTGTATTGCCGTCGTGAAGTGGAAAAAAAGTGAAATTGTTAGTGGAATATTGACTGTTTCCAGTTGTATAAAAGGATAGCACTAGATGTGCTTTGTCTGATTCTTCTTTTCAGTGCATTTTTTTCTTCTGGGAAATATAAAGGTTTTCAGAATATAGTGGTTACCACAGTAGTGCAGCAGTTCAGATGCTGTTGTGGTTTAACACCATCTGGCAACTAAGAACCACACAGCTGCTCACTCACTCCCCTGTCCCATGGTGCGATGGAGAGGAGAATCAGGGGAAAAGGTAAAACCCATGGGTTGACGTAAGAACAATATTATAATTGTAATAATATAAAATAATTGTAGTGAAAAGGAGAGAGAAAGAATAAAACCCAAAAAAGAGAAAAAAATGAAAAGTGATGCACAGTGCAGCTGCTCAGCACCCACTGACCGATGCCCAGCCAGTCCCCAAGCAGCAGTTGGCAGCCCATGGCCAACCGCCACATGCATCGCAACCCTGCCCAATTTATATGCGGAGTGTGACATTTTATGGTATGGAATACCCCTTTGGCTAGCTCAGGTCAGCTGTCCTGGCTCTGCTCCCTCCCAGCTTCTTGTGCACCTGCTCACTGGCAGAACATAGGAAACTGAAGAGTCCTCGACTTAGAGTAAGCACTACTCAGCAACAACTAAAACATCAGTGTGTCGTCATTATTCTCATACTAAATCCAAAACACAGCTAACAGCTACTGAGAAAAAAACTAATTCTATCCCAGTTGAAACCAGGACAGGTGCTTTTGGTTTTATTCCTGGAAAAAAAAAGAAACATAAAATAGCGGTCATTGATATTTTATGTGTTCCTCAAGTGATTATCCTTGTCAGTTCATTTTCTGATACATGCCCCATGACTAAATAAAACTGTGTTAGGTTTTGCATGGTATGCTCTTTAAGGCTGCATTCAGCTCATAGCTGTTCTTGTACCAGGTACTTTTAATATGTAAGAAGCAATTTATTCCACTTTCCTTTTAGTTATTTAATTTTTATGTGGTGGTGAAACAGGTTTCCAGCAGTGTCCCATCTTTCTGAATGCTGTCAGTATTTAGTTAGAACAGTCTGTTGCCTGTGGGTGACAAAAAAAGTAGTAATGTTAATAATAAATATCTTGAGTATTATTTTATTTACAGGTAGCAATAGGTATCAAGCTTAATTTAATCTTGGTAGTCATTATTGAGAATAACAATGTCATGGTGAATGTTAGCTCTCTGGTCTTTTAGACTTGTACTTCATTTGATGCTGAGATTGGTATTAATGAATCAAAAACCTGCTTTCTTGGTTCTTGGAGTAACCACCAGATCCACATTTCATAGGCAGTGGAAACCTGCCTGAGGCTGTTGTTCTTGGAGAGATCTTTGAATACAGAGAGACAGGCTACGTCTTTTACCCTTTTGCCATACTGAAGAGCAGGTTGCGATGTCCCATTTGCATCCTCTCTGAGGTGCTACTACTAGAGTTATCTAAAACTTTAAAAGGGAAAAGTAGCATAGAACTACTTGTTACATTTGTTAATATTCGCATTTCCAATTCTTTTAAAACTTTCATGAAACTCTCTAATTTTCTCTCCTCATATGGTATGAATTTACCTTTTTTTTAGTATTTTGCTGGCTTGAGGTAGGGAATCGGAAGGTATGAGGGTGGATGGAGAAAAAATGCATTCTGCTATAAATTTTCCCCTTTAAAAATGTAAAACTCTAAAATATGAAGTTTAGAATCTGATTGCTATATATAGATATTCCCAGATTATGATCTTAAAATGTGGCAAAAGAAGGAATGGCTGGTTAAGTTTGCTTTTCAGAAATTGGAGAAGATGGCAAAGAATTCTGAATTTTGAGCTCCACTTTATAACAGAGATCCCTAACTCTTATGAAGGTCATATTTGTAGGCAAGTGATACCATAATTAATTCTCAAATTTCTTCTTAGACACAGAACATTTTAAAAATCAGCAGTTAATGCAATACTCTGAATACACTATATACATTCTTTTAATTATGGTCTTAAATCTTTTTTGACTTTTTTTTTTTTTTTTTGGCAGATGGTGGAGCAAGCAACTTTGGATTGAATTTCTTGACTTTTATCATCCTATTCAATAACCTTATTCCAATCAGTTTGTTGGTTACACTTGAAGTCGTTAAATTTATCCAAGCATATTTCATAAATTGGGTAAATATTTTTCTTACAATATGTGATGACTTCTAAAATCAAGTGTTTTACAAGTGAAGTGTTTGATTGCTTGTCTATGTGTACAATTTCTTCAGGCTTTTTCTTAATATAAATTCTTAAGTATGCTTTTTATTTATTGTTACTGGAATCTGAGACGGTAGTAATAAATTGTTTTAAGTAGTGCTTTTATACATGCACCAAATGCTTTTGCAATACGTTTTTATGTGTTTTGTACTTTCTTATTGTTGGTACCCAGGTATCGGCTTCATCCAGAATAATCAGAAGAAATTGTTTTGCAGTCCAGTGGAGTTTTTTTCCAGTTTCATTTCTTTTTTCTAAGCATAGCTCGTGTTTGGGGTTTTTTGGTATTTTGCTGATTTTTGCCACCATCATAGCTTAATGATTATTTTTTTTTGTATAAACCTAATGTCAGTTATCTCTTACAGAACATATAAAGATCATTTTGGCACCCTTTCAGGTTTTTTTCTTAATGAACTAATGGGGGAAAAGAAGGGTTTACTGTCTTTGGGGGGTGAGGTAGGGGGGGTGGGCAGGGAGGTATTTCCTTAAAGCCATGTAAGTGCTTTTAATAGCATGCCTTCAATTTTTCCAAATGCAAGTTATTCATAGCATTCTGAACTCTTTAATCTGATTCCTTGATCAAATGTGTGAAATAAGTTTGTGTGTGTGTGTGAAATAATGATGTCATGCAGATAGAGATAAAAGTGTATGTGGAGTAGCAGGTAAAGTAAATGTATGCATTTATCTTAAAAGTTAAATCTTTTTGTGAGCAGTCAGCTGGTTTTGATGTCTTCATTTCTTTTGTGCTATAGAACAAATTGTTGACAAATAAGAGAATGTGATGAAATCCTTCCTTTATGTTCTATATTGTAAAATAAATACTCAACAAAAGCTTGCCCATTTTGAATACGTATATTGGCAATTATTTATACAACAAATCCAAAAGACGTTTTTAACTTCTGTCCTATCTCATGCTCCATTTCATGTCATGAGGGATTAGTTGTCTTTAATTTATCTTAATCTGGGACTCTGGACATTTATCTTCAACATTATCTCTCTATGTGCATGTCATTGGTATAGAGAAATTGGTCATCTGTAATCTGTAGCACTACATTGCCACGCTTCACAATGTTGTAAACTTTTACTGTATTTAAAAGTAAACTCTGATTTTAATCTTTTTAACAAGTAAAGAAAAAAACAACCACCAAACCATGAAATAACCCTAACACTTATAATGGACCCTACATTTGTGTACTTTTAAATTTATCTTCATGTTTTTATCTCAAGGTATCTTTATCTTAATATTTAGAAATGACTGTTTGGGCATACGATATAAACAGATAAGACTGACTTCTCTCTTAAGTGTAACAATGTAGTATTTCTGCTTGTTCCTAAATCTATTTTAGATGCATGGGTACAACAGTTTTTCAATAATACAGATCACTGGAAATAATCAGAGTAACATCTCAGAGTATCATATAGATTTTTTGTTTTGAAGAGTCTGTCTAGTTTCTTCTGGGGACTCTTGAAAGTGATCTGACAGTGTCTGACTTCCCATGTTGAAATAATCATAAGTAAATAGTGTGTATTCATGTTTGGTCTTCTCTTCTACACTTACCTTTTGTATTTATGTACTAGAATTTTTTTTTTAGTAAGTTATGAAAGACCAATTTGAAAATATATAATTTTTCTTTATGTGTAGGACATAGACATGCACTATGAACCTACGGACACTGCTGCGATGGCTCGTACTTCCAATCTCAATGAAGAACTTGGGCAGGTAGAAAAAAAATTACTGGTTCTAGCTTCATGTGGTTTTCCAATTAAATTATTAAAATAATGTGAGGATTTATTTCAAATAACTTATATTCTTGCCTTAGTCTTTGCATATTTCTATTCATCTTGCTGGATATTTGTAAAAACACTTTGCAATGTATGGGAGTTAAATTTTTGAAACCAGTATTAAGTGAACAAACACTACTTTATGTATCAACGTGTGTGTGGTAAACACAGAAGTTTGAAGTGTATCATTAAAGTTACAAAATCAGAGGAATTCTGAGCATTAAGGCTGTCTGTAGTACAAAAATTTAGTCTCTGTTTATACACTGTGGTAGTGGGCATCTTCAGGAATATATTTCTTCTATTCCTGCAACTTGGCATTCCTGAACTGTTGGGTTCTTACTACTGTTTTGGCTTTAAGAAGATATTTCTGTGTCAAAAAGATACGTTTAGAAATGCATATATTTCTTTTACCATTTTGCTTTCTGTCAAAAATTGAGTATTTTACTAGGAAGGCCATTGGTGTTCGCTATTTTCTTGCATTTCAGCAATACGTAGAGCGAGGGAAAGTTAAGTATATCACCATGTGCTGAAGCAGGCTTAAGCTTCCTGACATCGGAGTTGATGGATGCATTTGGAAATGAGTACTGTGCATCTGCCATGTTTTATGTACAGATTTGGGTTTTTTTTCTATAAACTATGACATTTGCAGAACTGGTGAAAATACTTGGTGGGTTGATAGTAGTGAATTATGCTAGATATGTAAATAACTGCTGAACGTTAACATATAATTAATTAATTTTATCATTCATTTAGGTCAAATACATATTTTCTGACAAAACGGGTACCCTGACATGCAACGTCATGCAATTTAAGAAGTGTACTGTAGCAGGAGTTGCTTATGGGTAGGTATTTATCTGTGTGCCTTTCTTTTCCTCTGCCTCTCCATATGTACCCATGCATTAATACTACAGTTAAAATAAACTTAGACCTGGCAATATCTACAACTAGGAGTCAGTATCTTTGTGACTATAAAATGTTACTTACAAAAGGTATCATCACTTCAGTCATGACATCCCTTATTTGCAAAGAGGAATAAAAATAACGTTTAGATACCAAAGGCTTACTGCTGTAACACAACTTCAGTGCACATGGTTTTGCTATTGTTCAGTCTGTTTAATGTTGTTATTGGAAAAGAAGTCTTCCTTCATACTTGCAAAAACTCGTGCTGTTGTCCATGCTCCATATTTTGTGTAGGTACATGATCTTCAACTAAACAATATGCAGGATGAACAAAAATTTGAATTACAGTGCTGTAGCATGAACTACAATACTGTAGCCACCATACAAGTGCCTTTTATGAATAGTTAGTGGTATAACTCCAAATACCAATTTATATTAAGAACTCTCTCCAAATAAATGCAAACAAAGCATTTTACTATTTCTTTGTCAGCGGTTGCAGCCAGCTCCTTCAGCACAGCTCATAAAAGCCTCAAACTTCCAAGATGGTTTACTTAAGAAAAAAAAATAAAATCATTAGAGCAATAAATAGAGCAGAAGCACCTACATTGTAATTGTGTGTGGTGTACCGGTATGTTAGATGCTGGGCCTGGGCTGATCTCGGAGCATTCAGTAGCAGATAATTAGACACCTCTAGAACTGCATAGAGAGCAGGCAGGCGTCGTGAAATTTAAGTGTTGGGCTTGTGCTAACGGTGATGATTTGGCTTTTGTGGCTTTATCATTTGGATCCCTTTGAAAACCCTAATTTTCAGGAGTCTAATCTGGGCTTTCTGTTTTGAAAAAACTACAATCCTTAATGCATTAACCATCCTGATTTTTTTTTAATTAATATGTGTAATAAATTACAGTTCTAACCTGGGTATTTCGGATATGTATATACGTGTGTGTGTGTATATCTATATTGGGCTCAATTTCAACCACATCAGCTAATTTTGTGACTTAAGGATCTTTGTATAGCAGTTTTTTAAGACAAAAAATTACATCAATGCTAATGGCACTTAAAAGCAGTATTTGATACTAGATTTATTATGTATCTTCATCTGAAGTTGGTATAGGACAAATTCTAAAATTTCTCCTGTATGAAACCTTGGTGTGAATGTATTTTTTAGAAATGACCAGGTTTTTCATGTTATACTTTCCAGCTCCCATCCACCCATTTTGAAAAGACATAGGCCTGTTTTCTGATTAGCATCACGGTTTAGAAAGCAGAGCTCCTTTTTAACAGCGAACAGCCATTACAGCATCTGTCATAGCTACTCAGACAGCAGAGTCACTCTGTCTTTCTGTATTGGTGCAAATAAGAAGTTGGGAACAAAGAAAACAGTAAAACTGACTGTTCCATCTCTCCCATGCCTCTTCTTTCTAAGTGTTATAAATTGTGGTATATTTAAACATCTGTCATCATAGGGCAGAGTCCTTCATGTGCTACGGCTAGCTTTGTTCATCAGCATTTCGTGAACTCAGCCAGACAAGCTGCATTAGTATGGCTTCAGATAATTTAAAAACCAAATTTTGTTTAATGAGAAACCAACAATGTATATATACTGAAATATAAAGTAAGATTTGTGAAGAGGGCAAATGCCTTTATGTCTGCTGGTATAAGTTAGTAAATAGACAGGCTTTCAATTGAAAAAAAAAAAAGCATTTCTAGTTTATGAAGCTTCAAGATAAACATTACAGTATTTTTCTTGTTATCTAGCACTAGCAAAATACTCTGTTGAAATAACTTTAAAACTTTTTTTAATAATTTAGTTTCATTATCTAACTTCTTTTTTTATACATGATCAGATTTTTTAGCCTTTGTGATTCTTTTTTCCTCTCCCTGTTTCTGTTCTTCCCTTACTTCTTGTGCAGCCATTGCCCTGAGCCTGAGGATTATAGTGTTCCTTCAGATGATTGGTAAGCCCTAAAAATCATTTAGTATGTGGTGTTTTGTTGAAGATCCAAGCTTAAAACCAGTGAGCAAGATCTTTAGAAACAGAGCTATGTGTGAGATGTTATACTCAAAAGTTATTTTTGCTTCAAATTGCTGCAGGCTGACAGTCTTATGCAAATTTATGTCATCAGAATTCAATGGCAATAGGTTGTATACTCTGGAATGGAATAGCTAAGAGGATCACTGAGGTGTAGTAATGTTGTTCTGCTGACTATCCGGTACAATTCGGAACTGCTTATTGGAGAGAAAGTTTTGTCATTTACTAAGGTAGTTGGTATTACAGTAACTTTGATGACATGTTTCTACTGATACTTAGGTTAGTAATAACCTCTAACATGTTTGAAAAACGTCCATATACGAGACTGAAAAATATGTAATAAGTTATTGTAAATATTTTACTTCCTACAGATAGTTTTAGAATATTAGCACTACCTAGTTCTTAACTGAAAATGAGATTAAAGCACCCAAATGCACTTGGGGTCACTATTAATCTCTTAACAGGGACCTCAGGAGACTTAAATCCTGGCTTCCTTTCTGCTGCTGTCTTCATGATGCCTTCATCATCATACTTTTTAAACTAAATAGTTGCAATACCATTCAAAGTAAGCTCAGATAGATCAGGGAAAAGATGTCATTTACAGTCTTTGAATTATTACTATCATATTTGTTGAAAGTCACGGCAAGATATGTCACACAACTGCAATATGTTGTCATCTTATGTTTTAAAAGTTTGAAGGAAAAAGCTTGCTTTGCTAAAAAGAATCAACAATTCTTTAGATTAAAAAAAAAAACCTGACAAATCCTACCCACATACACACAAAAAGTGGCACACATGCACACCCCAAAATCTTACCTGGCATGAATATGATGTAGCAGCAAGGTGCTTCTTACAGAGACATACAAGTGTGCTTAACTGTGTGAGTGGTTTTATTAAAATAATGCAATGCTTAACATGAAATTAACCATGCTTATAAGACATTTATGAAATAAGACTGGTTTTGACTAATACACATCAAAATCTTTATAAGCACGTCTGAAATGGATAAACTGATGCCTGAATAGTAGTTTAAAAAAAACCCCAAACTGTACTTCCCTTTTATAAGTGATGAACATCTTGTAAATACTTATGAAATAAGATACTTAAGAAATTTTTTTGTGTGTAAATCTGCTGTCATTAATAGAATCTGTTTATGACAGTAACATTTCTTGTCCTAAAATGACTGAATTCTAAATCTGTTAAATCTTTTTTTCTTCTTCTTCTTTTTTTGCATTGGAAAGAATTGCCTTCCAGTTTGACAACATACACCTGCAAATATTTTTCCTTTTTCTAGCACCGAGAATCTGGAAAATATCTTGAAGTCTTTGTCAGAAAGCTTTAAGCAAACAAAACGTAAACCTTAAACTCTCAACAAGTTTAATGTATCTGAAGTTATGAACATTTGATGCTTCATGATCTCTGTGCTTTCCATTTAAAAAAAAAAGTCTTGGTGAATGAGGATGCTTTTAATTTCTTACTTTAATAATAAGTTTTTAGAAAAACTAGTCCTTGAGTGGCTGTATAGAGGAGGTACTGCCATTTTATATTCCCCCATGGTAGTGCAGGTCTAAAACAGGTCACTTGGCTTTCATAGAGAATCTTTAGACTGCGTGTATATAGCTCTAACTTAAATCTCCAAATGTGTTCACTCTCTTGTAAGATGATGTCATTCAAAGCAAGATCCAAAGTAAATGAAAAAATACTTTCCTCCAACTGGGTTCACTTTTCAGCAGTGTTTTGTTTCACTGAGATTAAAACTCAGTGTTGTCTTAGTACTCAACTCAAAAGCTAAGATTGTCTTAGTACTCAACAGTCAGCTGCAGTAACAAGTCTTCCTAGAAGTATCTATATTTTTGAGCTCTCAGCTTCAGCCAGAAGATTTGTGCAATTTGAGAGATCTTAGTGTATGACTATTTCTCCAGAACCATCTCCACCTTGCATGTCTGCAGTCACTACTTCACCAGTGTTGCTGTGTCTTCTTTATCTAGGTTCCTTTTTCATCATAATAGAAAACAAACGCTCTCGTGCAGACTTCACTGATGTCTGAACACAGTTTGCTTACCTCTTTTAGATACCAGACTTCCTTTTCTGCAAGCATTTGCATACCTATTCCAAAACTGCGGATTTGTCAATGAAATACGATCTCTTCAGTCATATCTTTTTCTGATCCCTTGTATAATCTCATTCTAGATAGAGATCAGAAGACAAGAAGCCAGTCTTACATTGTAGATTTATTTTTACTTCATCCTGCATTATCTGAAGTCAGCAGAAAAACTTCCCTGGTTTTAAGTGTATTTACATAAATCAAGATTTCTTAAAATAAGATAAAATTTGGACATATGAAACAAGTACCTTTTCACTACTTTTCTCACAGTATGATTGCAGCCTTTATTGTAACAGCTACAAACCAAAATTTGTGTTTCACCTTAGCACAGTAGTGTGGATGATTTGTATATGAATTGTTAAGAATATGCTAATGGTGATCTCTTTTCCTACTTAATTATTTCTAGGCAGGGCTTACAAAATGGAGAAGATAAAACATTTAGTGACTCATCATTACTGGAGAATCTTCAAAGCAATCATGTAAGTTACATAGAAACAATTACCATTGTTTGTGAAATCAAACCATTGATTTCAGTAAGCCAAAAGATGATGTCCTCTGAAGGAAAATGAATTACATATTTACACAAAATCAGCATGCCCTTCTGAATTATAATTGTTTGTTGCTGATACATGTTAATTGGATCCAGCCTCCCCCCACTTTTTTTTTTTTTTTTTTTTGATGGGATGATTCAGATGTTATGAGTATAAAATGCGTTCTTCATTCTGTGGGTGATTTAACATTAGTCCTGCTGTTCATATGATGTCATGACATTCATCAAAGCTTTCGGGATCAGTACAGTTAACTTACTATCCTGACATAACTTGGTATTTCTGTGCCTAGGCTTCGACAGGAGTCAGGAGTTAACCATATACATTGTTTTTGTGTACATACTTCTATGAGGTTAGATCATCAGCTCAGATGATGAAATGAAACAGGCATTCTAGAGGCTGGTATTTGCCCCAGAAAGACAATACCACAGACAGTTAATGGCTTAGTTTCTGATTTGACTAAGAAACAATACCATCATTACCACTTTTTGTTTGTCATTTGTACAAGAGATGTTTTTGCCTAGTCACAACCAAGAATACCTGTCTTAAATAGTGTAACTGTTTGTTCTTTCCTTAAATGTTGTCTCCCTGGGAGAATAATTTCAGGGTAACTGGCAGACAGTGAAGCATTTTGTTCCTACAGATGGGGCAAGCTTAAATGCTAGGCACACAAGTGCAACTCTCAAGCATATCTAAAGCAGAGGGGGCTCTTAAACTTACCTGCACAGGCCATTTTTATTTTCAGTAACATATACTGCTTGGAAGAGGCATCATCCTGTTACTGCTGTTCTCTAGAGAATCCTTGGCGTGCAAATCATTGAATCTTGAAAATTTTCTGGTAGATACGTAGTATTAAGTATATATAATATGAGCATACAAGATACAAAAGTGCATTTGCATACATCTTCAAGTTAAAAATTCAGGCACGTATTCAAAGAGAGGTTTCACCACTGTATGTTAAGTGAATTCAGAAATACTTTGGAAAAGAATCTGTAGTTCAACCTTCTGAATACGACTAAGAGGATCTGCTGTCCCTCAGTGGAAGAGGACAGGTACCTGCTCCCATTAGTGTTTCTGCACTGTGGAGTTAAAATTTTCAAAGACTGTTGTATTTTGTAGAGTAATTGTAAAAAAAAAAAAAAACTCAGCTGAAGTAGCAGCTGCTTTGAGCTTATTTAGGGGGCATGCTGGGGTTTCTTTTGAGCAACCATTCATGAGTCAGTTCATTTTCAGCTGTACGAATAAGGCTTTTAGCTGTATTTGTCAAAAACAGTCAACTATTTTGCTTATATACACTCTTCCTCTGTTTTGGTTAAATCATCTAAAATTGTTTCAGCTTTGTCAACAGGGTTGCCTGAGACATTCATGTAAATGTCGTCCCTTTAAAAGCTGTCTGCCTGACTTTGCATCATTTTCCATGTGATTTTTGGGTTCAGTTGCTACATCATAGAATCATAGAATCGTTTAGGTTGGAAAAGATTTTTAAGATCGAGTTCATACTTCTAAAGGTTCTTCAGTGTTGTCAAATACAGTATTAAACAAAAGTAATGTAAAAGGGAGTATTTTTAGTAAAAATGACAACAATGAGACTTCAACATAGAGACTTCAATGGAGTCTTACCTTACAGCATTCAGACTTACCTTCTCTATAAAATGCTTATTTGAATTATTCTGTGTTTCTGATTACCTGCCTGTGAATTGTTATGATAGCAAATGCCACTAAATTCTATCTATATAGCTGGTACCGAAGTATAGCAGCTAAAAGTTATTCTGCATCTGAAATTAGTGTACAGATAATATCTGTTTTGTTCAGTTGTGATAGTTTTTAAAGAACAGAAGAAAAATGTTTCATTAAATGCTTCTTGACTGTTCTTTGTCTGTATCTATTATTACATTTCAGTTAGCTGTTGCTTAAAGGATTAATCACACTCTGACGTATTTTTTTTTAGCCAACTGCACCTATAATATGTGAGTTCTTGACAATGATGGCAGTGTGTCATACAGCAGTTCCAGAAAGAGAAGGTGATAAAATTATATATCAAGCAGCATCTCCAGGTGAGACTCGAGTAACTGCATGAACATACAACAAACAAACTTTATTCAAAGTTTATTGTTTTTTGAAGTATCTTTCAAAATTAAACAAGAAAACATATCACTCAAAAAAAGAATTGGTGTCAGCTAAAATCAGTTTTGTCAAAAAAAGGATTTAGACTTCTCTAATTTGCTTTAGAAAATACATATGAATGTCCTGTGGATTATGTAAGGGCAAAGGAGTGATTAACCATACAACACTCCTAAGGTGTTAGTTACATTGCTGTGGAAGTCTGAAGGAACTGTTCAAATGCAAATAGAAATCAAACCAAGAGTCAAACTGATGTCCTTGTTTGTGAACCTATTCTGTACTTGGTAACCATGGTATTGCTTTAGAACAGAAACTGTGTTTGTAATCAAAAATGAAAAAGAAATGCTTTTAATAGGATAAAAGTTCTGATAAACTGTACTAGAGAGTGAGCAAAGATTATAGTGCGGAAGGTCTGGTTCAAGCCTACTGTGGTTCATAGACAATTTTTAAATTCAGGAAATTATGAAGCAAGGCAAAATGATTACAATTTGCTTAGCTCTGCTGAGCTAATGTATTATAACAGGTTAGGATGGGAGAATGACACAAAGTGCAGAGTCTCCAGCCTTTGTCTTCCCTGTCTGCCCCAGCTCCTAGGTGTCTCTCTCTGAATTCTGTCCTTCAAGAACTAGAAGACAAGGGCAGAGGTAGGATAATAATTAAAGCTAGCCAGGCCGTGACAATGTTTTATTGGGCATTGCAAACAAATTCTGTTCTGACATCCTGAGCCATTTCATTTGGAGAGAACTGATGGCTGTGGGAGACTGGGTTGCTGCTTGAAATGTTTCCTGAATGTAGGCATTGAAGTCATCTATTATTTACAGGAATGACTTAACCATTCTTCTCTTCTAAAACAGAACTTAGACAAAAAGAAATGTACCTTGTCTAGCACCTCACTGAGGAAGGTGCTTGCCTAGGTGCTTTGAAGAGATGTTCTTGTTACTGAGCTGAGACATGTTCCTTTTGAGGACTTTCTCTGAACTGTAAACTAATTTCATCAGTTTTAACAGGAGAAACAGTTCTTTCCAGCACCACATCTAATCTTAAAGTCTATAAAGGAAGAAGGAAGTCAGAAGTAGAAAAGCTTGGACTATGTCCATTAAGTTGGGGTAAACTAACAGTTTTCTGGTATGTCTGTAAAATAAATACTTGACTTGCTGCAGATGAAGGAGCATTGGTCAGAGCAGCCAGGCATCTTCGTTTTGTGTTCACTGGAAGGACACCTGACTCAGTAATCATAGAGTCTGTAAGTACATTGGAGTAACATTATAATTTGCTGTATTTACTCCTGCTGTATTCGATTATTTCTGAATAACTGCATCATGGTACATATCTATGGAGATGTTCGGTTGGGTTTGGGCCTTTTGAGTTTTTTTTTGCATTAATTCCCACTTCTTTTTTTTTTTTTTTTTTTTTTTTTTTCAATTGTTCAGTTGGGACAGGAAGAAAGATATGAACTCCTAAATGTCCTGGAATTTACAAGGTAAACAGCATGTTGTTCACTTAATGTCTTTTTGTGAAAATACTTTGTTAATTTTTCTTGCGGATAAAAATGTTTGCGTTTTTTATATTTATACAGGCAAAATATGCAGGTTGTGTAGCTTTTATCTCTGTGATACGTGATCGTACTAGAGGGAAAGCAATGTACATGATTAAGATCACACTTCTGGTTTTATTGGAAAACACGTTGAGGCATGTGTTTTTTCCTGTTGTCTCCTTCTTGGCTAACATTTTTCACTTTTGCTTTTGCACAAAGATAGAAAAAAAACCTTGATCTCAAAACTTAAAAAAATAATGTGAAAAGACAGTATGGGAATGTACTTGAACTTTGAAATGTATTTCTGAAAGCCCTGGCACCATGTGATTTTACTATAAAAACTTCATTCTTTGGGTGCAGGGGGAGAGATTCAAATAAGTGTTATACATAACTTGTGTTTGCCTTGACTGATAGAATGAAATTTTGCATTTGACCTTAAATACACTTGCAGAATTATGACTTGTTTAAATACACTAGACTGAAGCCCATTCTCTTCTGAGTAGCATCACTAGAGTGCTGGCCAGTTAGATTTCTTGGAAACTGAGTTTATAACATGCTTAGCTTTCAGTAAAGATTTTCTGTCAAAGCTATTGAAGTTGCAAAGGTTCCCATAAGAAATCTGGATGCAGTTTCACTTGTTATGTGTATCTGCTTAAATTGTATCCATGTATGCTGTCTGTGTTCTAAGTGTTCATGTAGGCCCGATGCTTGCTTTAGCACAAAATGGGGAAGGGATTTGTATGTAGGGGAAGCTTTTTTCTTTCTTCCCCTCTTCCTTTCTTTCCCTTTTAGAATGATTACTTGTAATTAGACCTGCAGAAATTTATCATTGTTTTTCTTCCTGTCCTATTATGTTTCCCTTTAACTTAGGTAAAGAAGCAAAAAGATCAAAAAAAATAAAAATCCAAGACAGTACTGGAGAGATGGGCTGAAAATGTATAGGCTGGGTGAAATGATGAAAGTAGTTGCCTATAGTTATAAGAATAGCGTTAATACTATGAAACATAAAGTAAGATCATCACACTAAAAAAAACCAAATGGAGCAGAAAGGAATAGGTGTAGCTTTTAATGTCTTTTAATGACTGCTTGCAATTAATGTTTTTATATATTTTAGAGGACATACCTGAAATTTTTCAGATTTATGCCATGGTTTCATTTTTCTGTAGGCACCACTTTCACTTTCTGTTCTGAAAAGTTAGCAAGTATGCAGCACAAAGCGCATTGGGTTTAGTTTGACATCTGTGAAAGTTTATACTGCATTCCTAGAGTAGCAGTGAAGCATTCCTTCTTTGTTTCTGGTTTTGATCTTTGTCTTGATTTCATAGATCTTTTTAAACTTCTGACAGTCTAAAATTGTACTTTAAACAGTGATACTTTATGGAGTAAGGAGACTTGTTTTTAAATCTTATCCTTTGGAGGATTAAGGTTTTTGGTGGATACCAGTTTGCCTAACAACGTTATTAAGTTCCAGTTTTATAGCTGAATTTGTTCTTACTCTGTAATATTCAGCTTTGCTTGGAACTGATTTGTTGGAAGCACTAGAGGTCACCCTTGTTCCACAGCAAGAGAAATTTTGGCTCCAAAACATAACACCATAGGTAGGCGTAGGAGCATGTACCTTCAGGGCAGTAATATGTGGTGATTAAACTATTTCCAGGTGTTCCAATTTTTTCTCAGAAAAAATACAAACTAATTCCTTGCCACGCATCCAGTACAAGCCAAAAAAGACTCTCTACAAGTAGAGTGCAACAGTGTCAAAATTTGAAAGGGTAGTCTTTCGGAGAAGTATGTTACAGAAGTGAAAGTTGTAAGGATGCTTGGTAGAGTTGTCTTTTATGGTATTCTCTTCTTACAGTTATTATAGCTGTGGCTGTGAGAAGAGAAGTAGCACACTTACACAATATGCTAATTATACTTTGTTCATAGCAAGGAAGTAGCTCTCAGTCTTAACTGGCAGGTGAGCATACTGAAAGCAACTGATAATCCTTAGCCAGCTGATAGTTACTCCTAAAAGGTAGTGTTATTCTCTGTGGAGCAAATAGTGTCTTAATAACTTGTGCTGAGTTTAGGTTGCCTCCAGTAGATACTCAGCTCAGATGCCACGACTGCTGTGGTATCCTTAAGCTCAAGGAAGTTCAGACCCTCTGCTGTTCAGGGCTCCCCATACTGTCAGGGAAAGAATTAGGTGGTGGTGTTCCTGTTCTTGTGTTCACTCACCTGAAAGTGTAACAAATAGAAAAACTGCAGCTGTCTCTTGGGAGCCAAAACCAGCTCCTAGGGTATCTCTGCAGCACAAGGAAAGTAAGGCACTATGTCAGTTAAGAATCCAGATGCAAAGTGTCTTATGCTTACTGTCATCCCTGTGCTGACTACCTGCACTGTCTTTTCATCTGGGCCACTTGCTTAGATGAGCATGATTTTGGGCGTGTGATTCCTTGTTTCAGTAAGCATAAGTGATATCCACTCTCAGTGCACAAATCAGTGCACCTCAGTCTTTGCATCAACGTGTCGTTTCTAGCAGTGCTACTGAATGAGGTTTTGACTTGTATCTGCTTACTTCTTAGAGGAATGAATTGAATATTAGCACCAGAATTAATTTCACTGGCAAGTGTTGAGTATAGATGTAGTAATAATAGGTGAGTATCTGGAGTATGTACCATCTATTGATTTAGTGACCAGTTTTCATCCGTATCCCTGGGGCATACTTCCACATTCTAGCAGATTCTGCCTCTGTGATAGTTACAGAGTAAAGTTTCTTGTCTAAAACCTAAATATTTTTGATATAGAATGCCAGTGTATTTACCTGAAATACAGCAGTATCTTGACTAGTCCGCTGTCTGATGAGTTTTATGAATAATCCACATTGTGTTGGCTGTTGTATTGGGCAGACATAAGTCCCCCTTCTACAGCATTTGAGACCTTATCTCTATTATTCAAAGAGGTCCAGAATATACTGATCCTGTTTTGTGACTGAAAACTGATACTTCTAAATGTAGAACCATGAGTAGCTGACAGAGGAGGTACCAAAACCTCTGTAGTAGTGTTTGTTTTCTGTGGTTGTGTGCTTACACTTGGAAGAAATTTTTGTCTTAAACCTGAGACAGATTTTAAAGTAACAGAGAGCCCATCAAGAACTATTTCTGGAAGCAGCAAATCTTGTGACTGGTGGAATTCTTTCTGTCCTCCTAAGATGCTTCTGTCCATCTGTAACGCCATGGCAACCCCATGGGAATTACGAGCTATTCTGCCTCCTTGTCACTGCCCGAAGGGTTTCCTGGCCCACAGGTGTATAGTAGATCACAACGGTGGGTTTGCAGGATTCCATAGCACACAAGGAGATGGAGGCTTTATTTTCTAAATTATTAGAGATTAGTACAAATTACTATTAATAAAGCAAGTATTCTCGTGAATAAGGTAAGTACATTTATGTTTTAATAGTAGCAGCAACTATGTATTTCCATATATTACAAGTTGCTACTAAAATACTACTAGTGAAGAAATACACTTACAATGTTAACTACGTGTGCATGCACACAGAAATACACACACATACACATACATATATATTTTTGTGTTACTCAAAATAGTATTGGTACGGTGTTCACCAAACTGCTCCCAGGAGTGGGGCCTCAAAGTCAATGATAGACAAAGTCTGATTTTGAAGAGTGAGAGTCAGTAGTCAGCCAAGAGTTCTCGGTGATGGTCAAATAACTTGTCTAGGTCTCAGAGAAAAATTCATGCAGGGGTGGCTCTCAGAGAGAAGCTCCATTTAGGGTAAAAGCAAGCGATTTTCATATGGCAGAGACACCACCACCTGGAGCAGTCAATAGATGCTGCTGATTTCCAGGTTTCATCTGGGACAGCCAGTAGATGATGGTGTTTTCTTTTCTGTCAGACCAGTTTTGATTTTTCCAGACTGTTTTCCTGTTCCTTAGCTAGAACAGCCAATAGCAGTTGCCAATTCCTACTTTGTCAGGTTGTTTTCTCTGTTTTCTAGACTTTTTTTGTACAATATTTGTACAATAATGCTATTTGATGGGATCCAGTTCCAACAGGAAACAAAACTGTGAAAGTTTTGTTCACTCCCTTCTCTTCTGTGTATTTTACTGTGAACTGTTGCATGAGAAACGTGTTTTGTTCCCTGAATAGTTTCTGCAGATTTATTTAAAAAGTTGAAGTTTTAAAGAATTATGGTATGTATACATGTTTTGACTGGGTGTGATGTAGAATTTAAAGCATGCTTGTTGGAGGACCTCAAAGGCAAGACAGAAAGCAGAGAGTGACAGTCTTCTCCATGATTTCCTCCAATTCCTACCTCGGTCATGAGGACAAAAAGGAAAAAATACTGTATTGCATCAATAACTGAGAACCAGAGAGTAGTTAAAATGAGACGAGCCCCTTTCCAATTCTTAGCGTACGTCAAACTTCGGGTGGTGAATGCACCTCTGGGATGACAGCAATAGGACTGCAGCATAGTACAGCGTATGAGAGAGACTAGCTGGGAAGGAGGAAAAAGCTGAAACGGTCCGTGATGCACTGCCTCTTTATGATATTGGTCACAAGTGCTTTGTGCTTTAAGATGCTTTTTTGTGATGAGTAAACAGTATTCAGAGGAAGGTAAAGATTCTCAAATTCATTTTTACAGGAAGAAGGCCTACAGAAGTATGCACAGAAAAACAGCACTCACTCTAATAATTAGACAGTAAAACTGTTTTTCCATCCCAGTCAGCTGAGAACATAATTCAGAATAGATAGTCCTAACTTCTTTTCCTTTGTCTTATATAAAGATGTATATTGATATTCTTAGGTAAAATGCTGGTAAATATTTATACTTACAAACCACCTTAATAGGGTATTTATTTTTTTTTCAGCACTAGGAAGAGAATGTCAGTGATAGTTCGCACACCATCGGGAAAGTTAAGACTCTACTGCAAAGGAGCTGTGAGTGTTATTCTGTTTTCACTGTATCAAAGAACATGTGCTACCAACACAAATACAAAAGTAAAAGGTGGCTTATAACTGCAGTCAAAACGTTAAAAATGTGAGAGAAGGAATGCTGATGACTTTTTCAGTGTACATCATTTTACTGTGTAAGCTGTTTGATGTGATGCACTAGTTAATGTCTTTTTTTACTAACTGTCCATGGGGGTATAACAGATCTGTTCATCCTGTTCTTTGTACTGGACTAATACCTTTATGCTTCTTATTCATTGCTTTCTTCTGTACTCCAAGAAAATGGTTGAATGTATGGCTTAATCTATTAGTTACTTGCTGGAGTAGCTAAGTATGAATCACGTGGTAGAAATAGTAATCTGTCATAAGTGACTAGATGGAAATTTTGACCTACCATTGACATTATGCCAGAAGTAAATTTTCCTGAACACAGGATCTATGGGAAGGTATCTTAATCATAATGTACCTGGAGTGGCAGAGTTGCTCATTAGTTTTTGTTCTGTATGTTAAGTCAAGTTTGAGGGGGAGGGAGATGCAAATCCCTTTCCCGAATGGTTTAAAAAAAACCCAAAAAATAATGAAGTTGATGGAATATAAATGTCAATTCTATATCTTTTCTAGTGGAGAGAAGAAGCTGTTGTTAATATTCTGTTTATCAAGCTGCCTACAAAAAGCTGAGAATGGCAGTTTTGCAACACTAATTTTACCTTGTGGGCTCAGTATTAAAGAGAAAACCGGCATTTTAGGAGATAAAAAAAAATCATGTTGCAAGCCAAAGGGGGATGCAGTGCTTTTCAAAATGAAGGGAGATAACAGCAAAACATGTAGAAGAGAAAAACTGCATTGTAGCAGAATTTGTAAATTTAGAGAATCTGAGGATTTGGAATGTCCTTTTTTCCTTTCTCTGAAGTAAAATCACTTCTAGTCACCTTTTTTATGCTGAAATTAACTAATGTGCTACATACTTTTCTTCAGTCTTCCTACATGATTTGTGTTGTCTACACTGAAAAACTCATTTTTCTATTAAACTGCTCTGAGTTCTTTTTATTTGTTTTGTAGGATACTGTAATTTATGACCGTCTTGCTGAAAGTTCAAAATATAAAGAAATCACCTTAAAACATCTAGAGCAGTTTGCTACAGAAGGTGGGTGATGATATTCAATATAAAACTAAATACAAAAATCAATTACTGCTCCACTTTTCAGCTTTGCAGTTTTATGTTGCTGTAATGTTTTATTCACGTTAAATCTGAGAATTACATTTTAGCAATTCCTCCTAAAAAAGACCATCTACACAATGGAGTCTTTTAAACAAAATGAATTTTTCCAGAGAGCAAACACATTGCACATTGTTTGTTTCTGTGAAGATTTCATTTCTCATGGTCACTTTTATGTCTACGCACAATGAATGCTGTAGGGATGGCACACAGGAAGAAGTAGCCGTAGTGAAGAAGCTTGGAAATTATTAGTGTGGTACTTTTAAGGTAGCTTTATGCTATATTATTTCTGTCACCAGTCACAATAAGGGGAACTGCCAGCACTAGCTTTTCATATGATGTTGTTTTGGCATCTCTGTTGTTTTATCACTTCTACAAAGCAGTTGCTAATGATGGGGAACCCCTCCATGAGGGTTCATGAATTAAGAACAGCAAGTAAAATTTGAAAGACTCTGAAATTAAGATGATTGATACAAACAGCCAGTTAGCTATTAGTAATAGTGGATTCCACAGTACAAGTGTGAGCAGGAGGCATCTGCTTTCATGTATGTTCTTCTAGACAGTTCCTAGATCTTCCATGCCTTGCCCTCTTTCTGGTATCTTAGTAAAAGATTATAGAATTGTACTGTGAAGTATCACAGTGGTTTAATTTATCGATGAGTTGGGAGAGAGTAGTTGGAAGGAGAATTATAGTAGTGTGGGAAACTGAAATGCAGGTTTTTTTAATACACTGTTACTAGAACATTAAAATTATTTTTTAATGTGTCTTAAGAAATAAGCTTACACTGGAAAGCAAACTTTATTAAAATATTTTCCTTCTAAAATACAATCCTTACCTTTTGGTAACTGATGTCTGGCCAAATCATCTTGTATAAGGAAAGGTCCTTTTTCTGTCTGTTAATACTTACGACTTCTCTAATTTTTCTCTTTTGGTTTATAATTGAATTTAGCATTTTGATTAGTGTCATAGTTGGCACCTTCAGTCTGTTGATTCTGTCAGTGACAGCAGAAGCAAGCTACAGAACTGTTTCTTGTGTTAGATTTCCATATCAGGATCTCTTCAGGAAGATTTGGTTAGGCTTAAAGAGAGTATCAAAGTTATAATAAACGATACAATAAAGTTGAAAGCAGAACTAAAACCAAACAAATTTGACTGATGGTACAACCTGAAGCCTGAGATACACCCTCTGAGCTCGTGAATCTGGTTGTATGAGCTGTTGGGCCAGTTGGGGGTTATATAAAGCCTAACAAGGATCAGCCGAGGAAAAGTTACTTAGATGTGAAGTTAGTTGGATCATAAGGCTATATAATTGGTTACAGAAAGGGTAAAAATAGATCAGTATCTGCTACCCTGTGTGAAGCAATATGAAAATTTCAGTCCAGTTCTTGATTACTGTTCTTGTTAAATCAGTGGAATAACTGGCAACATTTTTTCCTTAGCAGTCAGGTTGGACCAAATGAATCAATGTAAAAAGTGAAAAATTCCACCCATCTTTAAAACCACTGTACATAGGTATTAGTGTTAAGAAGGTGTTCAAGTACTTCTTGTACCCTTCTTCTCAACAGATGAAAAGCTTTAGTGTTCAGAAGAATGAATTGCTAACCTTTCAAAAGCATAACATTCAATCATTAAAAAAAAATAAGTAAGTGCGTCTCTCTCTCTGGAATCGATTAAAGAAATAGGTATTTATTTTTGCAGCCAATGATGTTGCAAAGTTTCTCATGAGTATCCTTTCATGTGGCAGTACAGTATGTCCTTGGCATTTGCTGCATGCTCTTGGTGTGTTGTTCAAAAATGAAGTGGTTAGCATGGCTGGTATTTATATTTAAGCATTTATTAAGCTTGAGTGTTAATGCCTGCTTGGATAAATAGAAAAAGTGTGTAATTTTCCTGTGGTGTTGTTCCAGTCTGTTAAGAACCAGACTTAATGATACTTTGTTTTCCACTTTTCATTTGGAAGGTTCTTTTAAATCACAATGAAAAGAATATTTTTTTAAATTAAAAGTAGAAAAAATAATTAGTTTCTGTTTTAAAAATTAAAAACAAATGCCTTGGAAAACCTGTTTGCTGATATCCTGTACACACAGATTTCTTTTCTTCGTTTTGTCATCTGCATAAAATATGTTGAAGGAATTGTGGAAACAGTATCACTGTTAAGTCAAGTCATAAAATCCTTTCCTCTCCTTCACCTCATACTCATTTTTGGACCTTGCCAGCATATCCTTACTACGCAGAGGAAAAAAAAAGTTGATTTGTCAGCCTTAAGTTTATTCTCTAGGTCTAGATGGTGAGACACTGCATTCCTGATGCTATTTAGTTGTTAAGATATTAGGATTACACATGATTTTCATCCTGAAGATACTAAATTACTGTCATAATCTAAGACATGTTTGTATTATTTCACGCCAAGCCTCTTGAACATTACAAAATTTCTGCTGGTGCTGAGCTGTACACCATAGAAACCTGTGAAAAAAAAATGATTGTGTTTACCCATCACTGGTTATGGTGGTGTTTGTCTCCTAGAGCAGAGTGGCCAAACGACCAAAGGCACTAACTACATTAGTCCTGTCTATCCCCCTTCCTAAATCTACCTGTCTGCAAATTATGGCTTCATAAAACATCATATGACTAGAGTAAGGCTTTTCTCAGTATATAAGGAGTTATGCCAGTTTCATGCTCTAGAAATCTTAAGAATCTGATAATGTGTGAAAATTAACTGTTACAACATTCACACCTAGCTACTTAAATTGAATGTAAATGTGTGTTGTCAAAAAATAGATGTTTCTTGTAATCTTAACAGTCTCAAATTCTCACTGTAGTGCTTAATTCAGATTTCTGCTGAAGGAAAAAAGCTGTTAAGTATAACCAGCTCAAAGACTGTTAAGTAAAATCTCCAAATGTTGCCTGTAGACAAAGATGTTATTTTAAGAACTTGGAAAGCTGGAAGAACCTCTGAGATGGGGAAATAAAATATGAGTGGATTCAAAGTCTGCTTCTAGAAGCTAGATTTTTAACTTCAACTGAGAATTTCTGAAGGATTCGTGGAGGGGTGAGGAGGAGGGTAGTTGTGAAATTATGCTTATATATTTAAAATTTCTTGCTTTCCAGCATAGCAAAATTTAAGTTAATAAAATCTTTGTTCAGAAATATATTTCAATATTATAATGTTCCTAAAAATCTAATCTATATACCTGATTAGCAGTTGTAATTTGGGATTGTTTCATGTCTTGTTTACAGCCAAAGATAAGTCAGATCATGTGTAAAACTACTTGTTCCTTTTTTCCCCTGAAGTACATCACCTGTATTACATTCACCTACCTTGAAACAGTTACTCTGTTGAATAAATTTCTATTTATATCATGGTTTTTACTTTATATATATTAAAAAATGTTCTTCAAGACACGCAGCAGTAAGTTGAAAATCAGGCATAAGCATACATAAAATATGGAATAAATACAGCTTTTAGCAGTTTTCCTTGCAGGCATATCAAGGAAGGGACTAATGAATACAGAATCATACTTACTTTCTACTTTCTCTTTAGGCTTAAGAACTCTGTGTTTTGCTGTGGCTGAGATTTCAGAAAGTGATTATCAAGAGTGGTTAGGTGTCTATCACCGTGCTTCTACAGCTATACAAAACAGAGCACTCAAACTTGAAGAGAGCTATGAACTTATTGAAAAAGTATGTGTAGCTTTTCGGGTTATTTTGGGGTTGAGGGTTTGGGGGGGCTGGGGTTGGAGGGGAGGGGGAGGGGGTGGGGGTGGAGCGGCTGGCAGGTGGGCAAGGAGCATGGGGTTTTTAATTCAGGTCCTTGTTTTCCATACCATGAAATCTTAATCATTATTGAGGAATAATGCTTAGATGGAAGAAAATGTAGCAGTATACTGATAGCTGTGTCACGTAGTCCTTGCAGTTCAGATGGTCAAAATGAAGGAAAGATTATTTTGACAAAAGTTTTTGGAGCAAGTAGCTACCTTGCCAGAAAGTGTTCATTTTCAGTTGAACTACTGGAAAGCTTTTTTTCAGAGTTGCTGTATTGCATAAAAAGGTGTAATAACAGGCAAACATCTGCTTTATTCTATAATGCTTGTAGAACCAGAGTAGTTGAGGCTGGAAGGGACTTCTGGACGTCATGTAGGACACAAATCCCTGCTCAAAGCAGGGCTAATTTTGCTTGCCCAGTACTTCGATGAAGTTTTGAGTATCTGCAAGAAGGCAATTTTCCCAGCTGCAGTAGGCAGTTGGTTTGTGGGGTTTTTTTAGTGCTGAACTATTCTTTTTCCCCTTTTTCTGAATTAAAATTTCTGTTGCTGCAGAATGTGACTGTTGCCTCTTCCCCTTTCACCATGCACTTCTTAGAGGAAGATGGCTTCTCTGCAAGTCCTCTTCAGTTAGCAGAAGGTGGCTGTGAAATCCCTCCCTTATCCTTTTTTTCCCCATGTTAAACTCGTCCTGCTTCTTCAGGCACTCTTAACATAGTGTGCTCCAGGCCCCAAGCTATTTTTGTGTCCCTTCACTGGACTTGCTCTACTTTGTCAACCCCTCTTGTACTGAAAGCCCAGAAAGACAGGTAAAACCCAGGGGCAGCCTCACAAGAGCGGAGCTGTAATCACTTTCCCTTGAGTTTCTGGCAACACTGCTGCTGGAGTAACTGACCATGTGGTAAGACTTCACTGTCTCCACCAAAAAGGCTCCCATGGCTTTTAAATGTATAAGCAAAGGGAGCTCGTGAAACCAATATTGCGTGAAGTTTTAATACTTCACATTTTTGGGGAGATCAGTTTTGGGGGTTTTCCTTGGAAAGGATAAGAGAGATTACATTGATGAAACTGCTTAAAATTCAGACCCTCAAAAACCTGGTGTTTAATTCATGAAAAAGAAGAGTGAGGGTATGTAGTTTCTGTCACTTTGGGGACTTCATGAGATGCACACTTTATCCAGACATGCACAAGACAGTCTTAAAACTATGTAACTTTGCTAACGCCTAGGCAGCCCTGCTGCCCTTACAAATTTTTGTATTAGCTGCACCAGTAATTTCTCAGTATGCAGGCCATGCTGCAACCAGGATTGCACAAAATTAGATTTATCATGGTGTCATTAACGGGGTTTTAGCTAGTTTTAAAGGTACAGAAATGTGAAGTGTAAAAATGGCTGTATTCACAAAAAGCATATAGATGTGCTGCATGGGAAGTTAAAACCAAACATAATCAAGATTATAGTTTCAGATTAAGATGAATTGACAGGTTGTGGGTTTTTTACAAGGGGAAGAGAAATCATGCCAAGTGAGAGAAGACATGGTATTAGTACTCCATAAGTCTTCAAATCAGAGAGGCGCCCCTCAGGAAAAGATAGCTGTTGCTGAACAACCTACTGAGCTTGTGAATAATTGGGTAAAGTTTGAGGGGTCACATTGTGCAATTTGCCAAGACACATAGATATTTATCTTAAAGCTCATAGGTATAAACTGAAAGATCTTTATTAATTGATACCAAATCTGGGTAATGAATTTAGAGAGCATTAATCTTGTAAATACGGAAAGTTAAACAAAAGAAATGTAGAGATTAAAGCTGAATTTAAACTGAAAAAACTGCATGTACTGAATATTTTATGTTCATAGAATCTTCAGCTGCTTGGAGCAACAGCAATCGAAGATAAATTACAAGACAAAGTGCCTGAAACCATAGAGACGCTCATGAAAGCAGACATAAAAATTTGGATACTTACTGGGGACAAACAAGAGACTGCCATTAACATCGGTATTATATTCACATTTATTTGATGGCTTTGTTACAGATCTAGAAATTACAGAAGTTGCTGAAGTAAAATTGCTTTCAGAACAGAAAGATATCTTGTAAAAAATAATACTATATGTAATTCCAGAATTTAAATGTTAACTTACTTTTCACTCGGTGGTAGGGGGAGAGTGGGGAATGGTGGATTCTTCCTTGTCAAAACAGTAACAGCAAGAAAAATTCATATTATCATAAAGAGGAAGAAAAACCAGGCATTTGTACTCCTTTGTAGCATCTAAAATGAATTAAAAAGAATACATTGTTTGGGTTTTACAGTCAGAGGGAATAATATTAGGAAAATACAAGTGTTCTTAGTTTCCTTTCTATATATTTCCTCTTTTCAAGAAAGCTATTAGGGACCATAATCTCAAGTAAAGCAAAACAATATAGATTATGTATTAAAGTACTATAAACTTTACCATCAATCAGAGGTTTCCTTTTATTATTTCCTTTTATTATAAAGGAGGGAAGAAAAGAATAATGAATTAAGTAATCTGAACAGCGACAGATCTGTATTTTTAAATAGTAATACATGAAAGCTGCATTTAAGCTCACATGTAAAGAATATTAAATCTTATCAGCACTTCTGCCATAGCCTAGCTATGTGCCCAAAATAAAGCATTATTTTGGTCATATCCTTCTTATTATTATTTTTACTATTAAAGAGCTTTTTTGTATGCATGTGATACAGTTGGTCTAAGGTTATTTTCATTAGTACCTTCAGGTTTGAGGTAATACACATAATATCAGTATTTTCACTTTAGTAAGAATGGTGATATATATTTGTCTAGGCAGCCTGCATCATTAGCACACAGCATACGTTCTGTTTAAAGCATCAAAGAATAAAAGAAAAGAATAGGAACATGTATATATGCAAATTTTGTATAAAATGCGAGTTGAATTCCAAATATTTGCAAGGCTAAGGGAGATGCTGTTTTCTATAACTCCCTGTAAAGATCTTTCTTTTCCTTCTGAGCACCTCTGAATAAGACACAACAGTTGCAAGCTACAGCAAGAAAAATTCTGACTGTTCTGACTTTGTACCTGTATATCTAATTTTTATAGAATGCAGTATAATTGTTTTTACCATTGATTTCGGCTGGGGAAATCTTATTTTTAATTCTGTCTGTAGTTCTCTTGCAAATTTTTGAAAACATATGTTTTTAACAGGTCACTCCTGTAAACTTTTGAGAAAGAACATGGGACTAATTGTTATAAATGAAGGTTCTCTTGATGTAAGTAAGATCTGCAAAGTTTTCAGTTAATGAAATGTTATTTTACTGTTCTGAATATCAAGATGTCATGGTGAAGGTAGCCTGAAAAATAACTTGGAGCATTTGTTTATCTGGACAAACACCAAAAATTCTGCCAAAACCATGGTTTGGGGAGGGGAGGGTTGTTTCTGGTTGTTTGCTTTGAAGGATTGCTTTTTTGTTTGTTTTTATAATCCTTTCAGTTAATTTTAGGATTGAACACTTGGAAGACCTAATGGTCTTTATGATAAAATGTTCTTAAGTAATTAGAAACTTAGTCTACACCTTCCAAAACCACGGTGTAGCTACTACACAAATGAACTTCAGAATGATGAGCAGACAAATTCTATGTAGTGAAATGACTCCATCAATGCAGGCACAAAGCTAGGAGCTTGACATTCTTCTAGTAGTGCCCAAACAAACTAATCCCAAGTTCCTTCCTCATGCTGTTTCTTACAGGATACTTCGTATCTGCCAAAAATGAATTGTCATTGTGTAGTTAAACAGCTGAAATTGTAATCTGATGTTGAAGTGTAAGTAAGGGTTAAAACTACCAACTTGCAAGAATACCGTGCTTTATAGGCAAGAGATTCTTTAGATAAGGTAGGGATGCAGTATTAAGTGAAAAATCCCAAGAGGGGAAAGAACTTAAATCATTTTACCACCCTCTAAGGGAGCCTTAAATGAACTCAGAAGTGGAAGAATTTCCCCAGTGGGAAAACTTGCTGTCCAGAAAGCTTCAGGAGGTAAACCCTGAAATGTTTACCTTGCTCTATATTGTGCTCAGGTTGCTCAAGATAAGACTTAAGGAGAGAAAGCGAAAAGAAAACACAAGAATCGGCAAGAGTGCCTTAACTGAAGGATTCCATGGTAGCATGTAAGGGTAGGCTACAACATGAATTAAAATATTTCTTACTTTTTTTCTTAAATTTTTGACCCATTTAGACTAACACATTTTCAACAGTAGTATGAATTTAATCATGATGACTATATTTGAAATATAATTTGTTTTAAGCAATGTGGTTTTGCTGATCAAATTTAAAATAAAATCCCAAACACAGGGCAGGTAGAAACTGTTGATTAATGTCTGGAACCAGAGTCTATTGATACAGTAAGCAACTTTTGACACAAGTGACCTGTGATATTAATGAAGAGAGGCAATTTTCTTTTCTTAGTTTAGAAAGATTGTGATTGCTGTTTGTTGCGGGGGGGGGGAAGAAAGAGGTTTTTGTTTCAAGCCCTTAATTTTGCTTTTGAGTTTTTCACTCTTCAACCAATCTCTGAGTAAAAATTAAGCAATGCACATGAGAACATCTGTCCTGTATTTAGGTTATTTACACAGGCTACTGGATTTCAGAACTGATTCAGAATGCAATACTTAATAATTTGAAGTACAAAAGATAAATTACTTTCTATGCTTCTTCATATGTAATGAAGTGAAGTATTTTTATTTAACTACTAAAAGGAGTCCAGTAAAAACCCATTAAACAAGCGTTGTACATCAACCAGTTCTAGTGTGAGGATTAAAAAATTGATTGAATAGGTATTAAGCTATACATTTTTAAAATAAATTTATATAAATGTAGATTAAGAATAAAAGCTGGTATCTGATATAACTACACTGTGCTCCCTATTTCAAACTGAAGTGTCTATATTGTGTAGAGATTGAGAATCATTTCTGTACATGCACAAAGTACATTCAGAGTACATAGAGATGCCAATAATGTGGCAGCTGAAACTGCGTATGCAAAACTGCTTGCATGCGGTGATAATACAATCGAGTTTTTTCAGGAGCAGGTAAATATAGTAATCAAGTAGTTTGAGGGCAAGAGGCAGTTCACAAAATAAACTTGCTCTATGCCTGTATTTTTTAACAGGAGACTCCATTAAAAGTTTTCTGCCTCATGTGATGGTGCACATTTCACTCTTTGATTAATGTATACCTTTATGTCCTACCTTTTTCTTGCTGGTGTGGTTGCAATCAGATGTCAGTTTCAGTTTATAGTGCAACTGAGTAAAAAATGGCCTTGAAAATTCTCATGGAGAAGTGGAATGGGTCTCAGGAAACGGAGAGAAGGATGGACTGTTGTGATTGCGGAATGTTGAGTTAGTGCAGCTGCAAGGGTGGATGCAATTCCTCTCTCCTTTCTGCATACCAACAACGGCTGGCAAGAGGCCATAATACTTAGTTGGAATATTGTCTGTTAAGGAATTTGGCAGCAACTTTGGTGTTTGAACAGCATAGGTCCATCTCTCGTACTGGGACTCTGTCCATGTAACCTTGAAACCTGGAAGAAAAAAATCCCAGTGTAGGTAGGACCTGTGTATTTAACATCTTGGAGAAGAGTTGCTCTGTGGCAGTCCCCTCCCTCCTTGGCTCTGCAAGGTATGAGTATAGCCTGTTGGCTCTAAAAAGATGTTGATCCATTCATAGGAGCTAGGAAAGTTGACTTCTCTTGGTCTGCATACTTGTCGTGGTACTGAAAAAAGGGTGGTGGTAAGTGGGTGCTTCCTGCCTTTGTTGTTAAAGTTATAGTACAGTATCTGTTGCATACCAGTGGCAGATTCTAAAAAGCCTAGTTCAACCGATCCTTTTAGAGACAGGCAGAGTACCCTGTCCCCAAGACATGTAAGACAGATTTAATAAAAATACCTCCTCTATTTCATCATTATTATGACCTTAGCATGCAAGACAGAGGAAGTTAGAGTAAAAAATTCTACTTGTTTAGAATGTATCCCAGCTCTGTGAACTGAGTTTACAAAGAATATGCTGAAATAAGAGATCCTCTTTTGTATGAACCAATATCTTTATTTATGGAATTGAAAGAAAAACACCCCAAACCCACTCAGACCCCACTCCCCAGTTAGCATTGGCTGGTATAGAACTCAAAAGACTTCCAGGAAGCATTTAGATATCTCTGTTTTTTGCAACATTCTTTGTTTTGAGGCTCCACTCCTATGAATATCTGCTTAGCTTCAACAAGGATTCAATAACAAACAAAATGTGGTTTTGTTAGTAAGTTCTTACAGTTGTGTAAAAGAACACTGGATTTTATATTGCCTTCATATTAACCTAGTGGATTGCTAAATTTCAGTATAGTACTGTTAATCATAGACAGAAATAGTAACATAGCCTGATTCTTTTAATTATGAACTTAATACTTAAACTGGGGAATAGTTTGATTATCCTTCAGTTTCACTGAGAAATATTTGATGAAAGTAGTGCAGCAGTGAATAAGGGGTGTTTTGATACTGCTTTTAGTTTAAGGCACTGGATTTCAGCGTAGAGCTACATGTAAGCCCACAATGGAATTTTAAATACGACAGTTTTACAGTTGGGTATTTTGTTTTGTCTTGAGGGGGGGTTGTTTGATTTATGTAGCATGCCTGGAGCTACCTGATGGCATGTCTCTTTATGATAAAAAATTAAAGTCTATTTAAACAGAAGAGTTTATACTGCATGTATGAGGAGAAACAATAGTTGAGAGGAATATGAATTTTCAGGCTCTTGTATTGCTTAAATTTAGTCAGAAGCTAAATAGTCCATGGAGATGAGAAAAACTGATGCTTTCCTTGATATTTCTTGATGAAGAAGATGCTATGGAAAATAGTTACAGAAGTTATTGTCATTTTAAAGACTTTCTAACATGTAATTTTAAACAGTGGCACCTCATTTCCTTTGCAGTTTCAATGAGGGGAGAGACAGGACACCTGAAGTGCAGAATTCCCCAACAGCCTAATCTGCTTTTAGATAAAAGTGAATCTTTAGAAGGCCACTGGAAGCAAAGTAGGCAAAAAACATGGTCAGCAGTGTGTGAAACTGGGAGGAGTAAGTTGGGTGGGAAAAGCAAAGCCATACCTTTAATTTCAGAGGGTTTTGAGAGTTGTAGTTACTTTTCAGTGGTTTATCTTTAGGTGATCACACCAAACTTTATTTACATATGCCTGATATCACAGAATTAGCACAATTATTTAATTGTTAAACTTATAGAAAGATACAAGAACCTTGTTGTCATATGATGGTACTGGTTTCCAAATTCAGTATTTTATAAGCAGAAGTGGGGGTGGTTTATTTTCCTTTCTCCTCTAAAACACTTCTTACTTCTGGGCTGTGAAACAGGAAACAATAGAAGCAGAGTATGTTGTAGCTCTGTGAAGGCCATTCAAAAAGAAATGCAACAAGCAGGTTTTTTTCTTCTTCATGAGACTCTACAGTAGAACTGTACTGTAACTAACTAGATATTAGTGACGTCCACAAAACAGGCTATGAAGTCCTGCTGCATGAATACAGGTGAATGTATTGCCTACTGAATATAATCCCAAGTTCTCAGTACTGGATCACAGACTAGTGACTTTTGTGGATGTGATTCAAGCTGTCCTTAGCAACTGAAAAATACAAAATATGATTTCTTATGTAACATGTTGGTGGTTAATGTGGTCATATCTTACATATATTTTTATATTTATATTTATAAATGTAATATGATATAATTATCAGTTATAATGCGTGTACTTGTATTACGAATTATCTCTGGTGGTTTTTTTTTTCTAAATATTTAGGACCATTTTATATAACAGTGAACAGGAATTCTTTCTTCCGGTATTTATATAAACGTGTGAATCTTCTTTTGCATAGATGTATAGAAAAATTATTAAATAATATCTTCTAACAAACATTAAATCAACTATTGGTGCCATTCAAAGAGCATTAAAAGTTCCACCATAACTTACATGCATATTTTATTTGGCACAGTGTGAGAACAATCCTACACACCATTTCTACTGTGATTTCTAATAGTACAGCTGTTGCAAATACTTTTACCATTTAATGCTTTCTGTTTGCTAGCATAATCAGAAGGTGATTTCCTCAAAAAACAAAATGCCAGTCTTCCTGATCACACTGGGAAAAAAAATTGTACTCAAAACCAGTAAGAATTAAAAATAATGGTCACAATTTTTTGTGCAACAGGGAACGAGAGAGACACTTAGCCATCATTGCAGTACTCTTGGTGATGCTTTAAGGAAGGAAAATGACTTTGCTCTCATCATTGATGGTAAATCTCTGAAGTATGCTTTGACATTTGGAGTGAGACAGTATTTCCTGGATTTGGCTTTGTCATGTAAAGCTGTTATCTGTTGCAGGTAAGGTTTACATTATTCTTTCTCTACAGTATTTTTATTTCAGAGAAAATACACATATCCATATGGTCCAACCATGAAATATATTAAAAACAAACAAACAAAAAATCAAAACGCAGTTGCTGAAGTTATTAATACAAGCTTTCAAGCAAAATATCTCTGTAGAGCAGTCTGCAGCAGAGTGTACCTGTCAAACAAAGTCATTCAGATTGCATATACCCAGAAAAATAATTTGTTATCCAAGGTTCATCTCAGCAACCTTGAGACACTGATCTTAAACTTAAATTGATACTACAGTTAACTGCAGGTTTTAGTACGTCTGGATTCTTTTGCAGATCTTCCTCCACAGGCAAGATTTTATATCTCTACTTCTCTGTAACCTGTTCATTACACTGCATAAGAAGTGCACAGTAATGTTAAAAGTACTGGTCTGGGTGATTTTTATTTCCTGAAGCTGATGGAGACACTTGGTTTTTTATTACTATTATTATTCCTGATTGATTGGGGGGGGGGGGTTATGCAATCAGACCTTTCATCCTTTCCTGTAAACATCAGTTACTAGAGCTGTAAGCTTACCATAACAAGGGAACTTCTTCCAGATCAAAGAAAGTTAAGTATCTGCTTTCTTTAAATATACACAATATGAAACAGGTTTGGCTTGCCTTTTAATATTTTCAGATTTATATTAAGAAAGGAATACATAGGACTGTATAAGTGATAGCTTATGTGTTTTGGGGCCGTCTTTCATTTTTATGGCATTAAACACAAAGCCTGCAAACATATCCTAAGCAGTACATCACCTTTTCTACATTTGGATGATTGAATGAAAAAAGAAGTTGGGTGCTTGGTAGCTAGATGAACAAGAACTGCTTCTACCAATGTTTAAAGAACTTGGGTTAGGCCAAGTTATTAATCTGTCAAAAAGCAGAAGCAAGGACTTTTCTTTAGAAGAACATGGGCAATGCAGGTGGGATATCTGTATTAGAATTGCAATCAAACATTCCATAATTGTTGAAATCACTGTTATTTTCATCAGTGTCTGAAGTAACTATTACAAGGATAGCCAGTTAGTGTTCTCAGAGTTTTTTTCACTATTTTGACCTTTGTAGTAGCGTGTAAAAAGCTGTTTCCTATATTAAAACAGGAAAAATTAACTCAGAAACAAGGTATACAAGCTCTCCAGGAGTCCCTATAGCTTGCTGTTTCTCAATATACACCAGTGTCACAGATTCAAATTCTCACAATTAATGTAGTACTGAAATGTTCACGATTATCTGCATATTCAAGTTACACCTAATTCCGTATTTAAATAGGATTCTATGCCTGATGATAATTGCCTTGGAAAAAGAATCTGTGAAAAAGGAAGTCCAGCCTGGATTTTGTTCAGGAACAAAGTAATTCTTCAAATTCAGCATCACTTCTTACCAAGTTCAAATCATCCTTCAATAAATTATATAAGCTTGCTACCAACTACCTCGTTATTGCCTATCCTGTTATCTACCTGAAGGTAGAGACATGGTCTGTACAAATGTGAAAGCTGTTGTAAGTGCACCTTAATAGATTGTCTGCTTTTGATTGAGGGTTCTTGGGTTCAGTTAGAGAGTTTAATAATGTTCCATTAAGATAAAGCAGACTCATCTGAAAATCAGCGTTCAAAATGGACCTATTTTTCTGCCGTGCAAGAGGACAGGGAAAAGCAAATGAGGTTATAGTGTCCAAATAAACACCTGGTTTGTAGTCTTTCCATCATTTCTGTCAAGTGATATGTTATGCTACCAAGTGAGTTTTTGGGGGGTTTCAGTACTAATACTGTTTTTTTTTAATCGTTTAGCTTTGTAGCCATGCTCCAGCATGAAACTGAATTTCAGAGTAAGGTCTTACTGTCTTCTAAGCTGAGATCTTACACTGATACACAGTCTATACTGTGTACAAGCATCTTTCTAACAGTAGTAGTCTTTCTGGCAGGCAGATTGGAGCTTTGTCCTTGTTGTACTCTTTCCAGTTTTACTCAGGATAGTAAAAATCAACCAGGAGATGCATGTAGAAATGCTCTTAAAAAAAAAAAACTTTCTTTTTCTCTTTCCTTGATTTGAAAATATACTTTATATCATTTGAAGAGACAATATTGCTGTTCTTGTTGAACTGTAGAACCACCAAAGGATAGTCTGCACGTTTAGCTGTCTTTCAGTGGTAACATTTTTGTGATGAAACACCAGAAAGTGCAAAATGAAAGTTTCTGTTCTGGTAGCATTCTCTGCCATGTCTACATTTCCGTAATATACTTAAGTCAGCTGGTTTCAATACATGTCTAGGTATATGCTCTGACATATTTTGTAGCTGTTTAAAAATTGGCTGCAGGTTTAAAACTGAAGTATTTGCTTGTAACACTCACTGGTTTAGTATGTCCTTTTTCTTAATATCACATGCTTCTCAAAAGTCAAAATTCTGTCAAAGTATTTGTTGTAATGCTTCATCTTTACTAACAAAAATTTCATTACCTTGTTTGTGAACTTGAAATTAAAAAGTTTAAAAATACTAATTTTTGATTAAGGTAAATCATGTAAATACTTATTGTCCCGACTAAATGAAAATGTAAGCCTTTTCTCCATCCATATAAAGGCAGTAAACGTTTTAAGCACTCCTTGGTTTTGAAAGTACAAATTACATCACTTTCTTTTGAAGTTTTCAGCTGTATTCACTTGTTCAGAAGCATTTATTACCAATGGATTCTTCCTAAGACTAGCCATAACACAGATGAAACTGAGAAATTCAGCAGATATTTAACTTCAAAAAAAATCTGTATATGTTATTAATCCCAAGCAGATGTTTGGCTTAAAGACTTTGACAAACTGAATTCCAAGTCTGTATTGGCTTCGGAGTAATGTGTGCAAGAAGAATGTTAAATGGATTATTCTGTAGTAAAAATGTACAGCTAAGAGTGAACAGAATGAACAACAGATATTTTTTTTTATTGGTTTCACCATGAACTTGATGCACCAGGCAGTGAGAGTGCCTGCCATCTTCCAGCTGGCCCAGTAACATTGTCTGAAAGGGAAACAAGCCACTTGCTCCTGGAAGGTTAAAGAGATGAAAAAGAAGTTCTCGGGTCAGGAATCTTATATAGAAGCTGGCTGTAGCGAGTGTTGATACAATACAAATAAAAAGTAACAAAGTATCATAGAAATGCTTTCTGATACACTTGAACCACAGAATTTTCCTGAAGAGCTGTTGCTCAGAAGCTTTCATCCCAAGTTCACCACAAGGGTGTATTCATCCCAAGTACCTTTTTCAAAAGTCTGATAGCATGTGTTGTGCAGGCTGTTGAATAAAGTAATTAGATAGCTACCTTCAGTCTGAAGGCTGTATTATTCTCCATGCCTTTATTTTTTGCACTTGAAAAATCACGCAAATTTTATGCAACTTTTTTCTGTGATTTTTAAGCACTTAAAGCTTAAGCAATTTTATTTAATTGGCACAGAGTAGGATTGAGGGGTTTCTTTCAGCTGATGGAACGTCAACCAAACGTGAACCAAGAAAGTGTCCTCTGGCAAACGGAGAGGAGAACCAGAAGAGCTACAAAGATGTTACTGGAACCCAGTGGTAGTTAAGAGTATTGTACATGAGCAAAGACAAGCATAAATAGCATGTACCCAGTTTCCCTTCGCAACACTGTCTCAGCATTTAGCACAGTGGTCTAGGAAAGAGAGGCAACCACTGCTATTGTACCCCTGTGCTGGGAACTCAGTCATGTGTCTTAATTTTGAGGTTTAATCTGGTTGTTGAAACATACGGAGTTTTTTCTTCCTGTAACTTTATAGGGTAGGTAAAATGAAAAATACTGACATTCACTAGAGAAATATGGAAATTTTTTTCTTTTCCAAATGAGCTATGGAACTTACACTGTTCCTTCATATTTCTTCTATGACAGTGAAATTGAATCAAGTATCAGTCTGTTCCATAGTAAAGAGAGTACCTTGGTGATGTGGACTGAAGTCATAAACTGATACCTTTGAAAGTATGGTGTATAGTGAAGTTGTGTGATTATGATGCGTACATAAGATCTCATTCTACAAAAGACAAGGGGGATTGTATTTAATAATACAAAAAAAATGCTTCAATTTAATATTAATTTCAGAAGACAGTGTGCTTTAATTTCAGAAGTTCCCTATCTTTATATAAAAATACATATTTTTTTTTTATTGTCAGAAGACAAATCATGATCTCTTAATTTATTTGTTTTTTTAATAATTTCTTTTTGAAAATTGATATTTTAAACCAGTTCACTCTAATGTGCTTGGTAAGTTGACTTCCTCCACCAGAATAGTTCAGGAACTTCTCTCAGCTTTTAAGTAGTCTGAGTTTCAGAAATGTTGTGTAAGTATTAACTAGTAAGAATTGTGATTGTTACTGTAATTTACTGGTTTAAACAACACTTAATTCTTCAGGGTGTTATATGAGTAAATGTGTGGTTTGGGACATAAAAAGCTGTCTAGAAAAGCTTGCTTCTTTAAGTTTCATTTTATGTTTCATAATAATCATGATCAGCCTTAAATGGCTTGTATTTTAGTGGGAAACAACTTCAATAGCTTTTATTTTAGTGAGCAAAGGCTTTCCTTTCATAGGAAATTAATGTTGGTTTGGTGAAATTTGCATTTCTAAAGGATGTATTCATCAATATTTCTCAGGAGACTTTCTACTTTTGCCCTTATTAGTTAGGTTTCTCAAATTTGGATTTGTTAATGAAGGAAATTATAATGTCAGCAGTGTGATGTCAGAAATCTGGGTTTTTTCTGAACCTTTTCACCACTGCTGCATTTATTTTTTCTATGAACACAAATCAGTCAGCAGCTTCAGCTGTCAATTCCAAGAAAAACTTCGGTTTCCTTTTTTTCAGTTTATAGGTTGTCTGTGATGTGAACATTAGATTATGTTATGTGCTCTCTCTGTTAAAAAAAAACAAAACTGTTTTCTAATAGCATTCTTATTCAGGCAGAATGGAAGGTAGCTGGCACGGCCAGTATCTTCAGTAATTATGCAGTTGCTTATTGGTTGTGGTTTTGGTAGCTATGGTAAAGTTTACAGATAGCTAGAAAAAGTGATGACCAAGCAGTGCTGTTAGTACCCATGTGCTTAATGGAAAGAATATAATTGGTGTTTCACTGTTCTTTAACTGTAAAAATTTGGTGTTGACTCTGGGGGATTTAACCTCTCTTCTTTATTTGAAAAGAGATGGGGATTATGTTCTGTTAGGTGATTTTTGAAGGGGGGACAGGAAGAAGTGTGATGAGGAAGTTTATGCAACTAGTTGGAAAAGAAAACTTCCTCTAAAATTAAATTATAGATCAAAGGTTTGGTCCAAATAGAGAGCAATGCATTTTAACCTGTAATGTCAGTCTGTCCAGTGTCAAGACAGGCAAAAAAATCAGCCTTGGCTGTAATGCCAGAGATCAGTGGGCAGACAAGAACATTTTATTATGCCGTGTACTGAGAAATAAATTGACTAATGTATACAGTTGAAAAGATTTTTTGCTCCTTTTGTAGGTGGCTTGGTTTTATTAATTTCCTCATTAGCACTGTTTTTGTGACTGTAAAAATCAATCAATACAAACAGGATAGTATTTTTTTGCCGTGTCCACTTACCGTATTTGATAGAATTCTTTGAGCTATAATTCTTCAAACTAGAAAGGACTTGCCCATCAGGAATCTCATTAATAATATAACTGTATAATTTTCTCAAGTATCACGAGGCCTTCCAGTATTCATGTACTTATGAGAATGGTGCCTTTGGGACCTTCAACCTGCAGGATCTTTTGTGAGGAACTTTAGGACTGCACATATGCCGTAATTCAGCTGAATCTTTGGTGTCTGGTGGTAACATTTCTTTTTGTTACTGAGCTTGTGAAGGCCATGCATCAGTCTGGGTTCAGGCGAGAACTACACTCATGAACTCCATAGGCCCTGTTACTTGGCAGTGTCCCAGTGTGCAGCAATATACAGAGCATGTTCAGGAAGGAACATTATTTGGAAGTAATTGCTCTCTTGTGCTTTTCCTTTACAATTTTTGGCGAACAAATTTGCATTCTTTATTTCTTGTATATTTCTGTGGATTGATTTTGGGTTTTGGCCTGGAGGAGTTACTTTAGGTTACGAACATCCCTATATAAGCCTTAACCCTGAAATTTTGTCACTGCAGGGGGAGTCTTTCACATCCCAAATTGTGAAGTTACAGAAGCTTACAGTACCAGAGGGGTTATTAACCATGGGTGCGCATATAGAAGACTTGTAAGAGATGAGTTTTAAATACACGTTTTCCTCCAGTTTTTGGTGTCAGTATATATTCAGTGGCAAGTTCTGCTTCTTATCCGTATCTAGTTTTTGCATGGAGGCATCTAGAATAAATTTGTCTGGAAAGATAGATGGGTAAAGGATGGTTCTTCAGCTCCACATCCCCAGCTCCACAGCAGGAGTTATGCTTTGATACCAGATTTGCTTTCTTTGTAGGAGGCAGTGAACAGTTTGGGAGGGGAAGACAGACTCACAGAGCTTTTAATATTTCTTCTTGTTTCTGTACCTTGAAACAGGAGAGGGAGGGTTTGATCCTTGACTCCAGTGCCAGGAAGCTCAACAGTGAATTGTCACACTGGTTAGGGTTTGCTCCTTCCTTTCTACACCCTGTGAAACAGACCAGTCCTAGCAAGTAATGTCTCTATGTTACTTTCAGTTATGATGTCTCAAATACTACAAGGACTGAACTTCAGCATACAGAGTAGGACTTTTACAACATGAATTTAAAGGTACACGTCTGACACTCACAATGGTAGATGGAGCCAAAACTGGTCTATTTCATCAATAGAGCTTTTGAGAGTCATTTCTGGAAGAATTTGTCCCCTCAACTGTGGACAGACATTTTCTTAATGGCAGATAATTGGAACAGTCATGAAAAGAACAAGGGAGAAGTTATCAGCAGTTCAAGTGGAGGATCAAGAGTCAGTGTTCAAAATTGCTTCCGCTACTTAGCATTGTAGGCTATGTTAACATAGTGGCAGTCCACCCTTTTTGTTTGCTCCTGTTTGCTTTGACACCTGTGTCTTAAATATCTTGTTGGTTGGTTGTAAAATGTATTTAAACAGGGAGGAAAGTAAAAAGCGTTACAACAAAATACCCCAAAATCTGCAATTGTTGTAAGCTAGCACCAGTAGTGGCAGGGTTTGGAGTTTCTTCATTACGCTGTTTTAGGGGCCCATTCCTGTTTGACCTATGTCTCTCCAGTCCTATTAATGTCTTGCCTCAACAAATCCAAGGTTTCTATGAACTTTACTGGGCATGTGCTTTCAACGTATAGCCTAAAGGGCAATAACGAGACCATGTCGCCGGCCAGGATGTTAGTTGGCCTGGTTTTACTACCTTTTCACAGAATACAAAGTACATTTTAAAAGTACATTCATTTCAAAGCCCTGTATTAAACCTTTTTCTTTCTGTAATCTCTTAGGGTATCGCCACTCCAAAAATCTGAAGTTGTAGAAATGGTTAAAAAACAAGTTAAGGTAGTAACTCTAGCAATTGGTGATGGAGCAAATGATGTTAGTATGATACAAACAGCACACGTCGGTGTTGGTATTAGTGGGAACGAAGGTCTACAGGCTGCTAATTCTTCAGACTACTCGATTGCTCAGGTAAGTCATTACACTGTAAATACTGCAATAAAGTATTTTAACGTCAGATTAATATTTGTGTATGCGTGTTCTGATTGTATGTTTGTTCATTTTTCGTTTTTTGCAGTTCAAGTATTTGAAGAACTTGTTGCTGGTTCATGGAGCCTGGAATTATAACAGAGTAGCTAAATGCATCTTGTATTGTTTCTACAAGAATATAGTCCTTTATATTATCGAGGTAATTTTAGAGTACAGTAAATGTTATTTCTTGAAAGAAAAAACTTTATTATTTTGCACTTCTGATTATTATATATGATTTTAAAGAAGCAATTAAACTCTCAGTAAGCACTTAACTAGTACCGAAATCTTGCTTTTTAGTGAACTGATTAATACTGGAGTGATTACTTTTTTTTGTTACTTTAAAAGACCCAATTGTCTTAAAATACATACTAATCAGTACTGAATGTTTGTGTTGCATAATACTGGTAGCTTATTAAAATTCTGTATCTATAACATCATTACAGTATTTGAGGAATACAGTTACAAGGAGCCTTAAATGTATTAAGAGATGTGTGTGATTAAGCTTTTTCTGTTGGTGTCCGCAGCTGTCCAGTTCGCAATCTGAAGCTCTTTTTCAGGTCACTGTTGAACTGCAGGGCTGTTGCTGTTTAGAGCAGTGTATAGGGTTTCTACACATAAGTTTAGTTGCACTAGTGCATACCTTTCACTCGTTGATGTGGTAACCATGCCTCCTTAGGCTCTAGTTCACGAGCAGGGATAGTTTCCTGGAAGTAGCTGACCTAGTTTTCTCACCTGGGATTTTAAGGAGGCTGGAATAATTTGAAAAATATAGTAGTGTGAGAGGACTGTGTTGTAATAAGTATGTGTTTATTGGTTAGGACAGCATGTATAGCTGTGGTTTTCATGACTTCATGATCATATGACCTCCTCAAAATTTTGAGTGTAATTTTAAATGGATTTTAAAATCCTCCCTCATTTACTGTTCCTCTTTTTCCTATAACAGCTGCTTGCTTTTTTATAACCAAATATTTATATAGTAATTATGTTTATAATTGATTCAGACTTTATAGTCACAATGATACTTTGGGTTAAACATGTGGGCAAAAAAATACAATTTGTTGCAAAGCTTGATCATAGAATAACTTCTGTAAGTCGGTTCTGTATTTTTAATTAATGTGATTAATAGTTATTCTTAAGACTTTTAACTTTTTAAATATATTTTCAAATTAATGTCTGAAACTTCCTCAGTTATGTATCCATTTTCTACTGAAATAAAATGCCTTCTTTCTGTTAGACCTGATATAAACATTAGGTTACTATTTCCGATTTTGATATTTGTGTGTGATTTTACGCCGTTGAAATATTTGAAAATACTTTATAAACATATTTTTATGTACAAGTGTTGTAGCCAAAAAGTGTGCGTTTTTCTTAGGATATTTTTTACATTTTCTAAATTTAACTTTTTTCCTCTTTAAACAGACTTCAATCTAAGTAGCAGCAAGTTTGTAGCCTGTTTAGATAAACATGAAGTAGGAAGCTATAGAAAAACTGAATCCATTAAAGATCCTTTTTTGCTTTAGAAGTGATGGCAGACTTTAGATCCTGCATTTCAAAAGCTGAATATCTACTTAAATGATCAGACTTCCAGAAGTACTGATTAGCAGTAGCTCTTGAAGTATTTGAAAAAGTAGTATTAATGTATACTTTGTGTTCATAGAAAACATACAAAGTTGGGCTTTAGAACATACTGCCTTATTTTTCTTAATTTTCTATCATTGTCACCTGCAAACACATTGCAAGTTTATGACTTAAATCAGACATAAATATCCCACTGTATTCTTTGTGAAAGGAAGTTAAACGCAAGGTACAGAGATCATAGTCTAAAAATACAAAAGACTAGAAGAGTCTTTACCTCCTGAGTGGATAGAAGGGCAAAGAGATCATTTTTATATGGGTTATGACCCCTGATGTATAATGCATATAAGCATTTTGCCACATAACACCTTCTCTGGAAGACAAGATGACTTCTACTTGAATTCCTGTATACCCAACGTTTGTCAGCTCAGAAAACTTTCACAGATGTTAATAGCTCATGTCAATACTGTGAGTGAATGGGCAGAAATTCATCATTGAATGTCTCTAGAAAGGACAACTGCCAGTCTTGAATCTCTCTTTTCAGTTTTTTGTACAGATCAGGCGTGGGAGCAGAGAGCTCAATGAGTATTTGTAAGCTGCTGCTTAATATGCAGAAATGCTACATCAGAAAAACGTCTGTGAAGCTTTTGTAGCCACGCCTCCTCTGTCTTGGAGTTTAGAAAATAATACTATGAAAGGCATGTCTGGAAGTTGCTTTAAACAAGTTTCCTTTTATTATCTGACAATAACTAAAAATACCTACCTTTCCTTAATAGATGCATATTATATTTTTAAATGTCTGCTCGGTACTAATGAAACAAGTAATGTAACAAATTCCATTTAATGTAAAATACAGCCTTTTTCCTAGGCATTCATGGGGTAACACAAAATAACTGCCATTGGTTTCTTGGTTCAGAAAATGGTCAAGGTCTATAGTAATAGTCCTGCAAAGTGATTAGTGTTTATCAACATTTAAACTCCTATTCATATGAAACTAGAAGTAGTCTGTAATAACTTTCTACTGTGTCTTGACGCAATAGGTGTTTAAACATGGGCCTCATCTTCTGCATGAGACTAGTCCCAGTAATTTTAGGGGTTGTAATCTGAAGTATCATTCTAAGTTGCAAATGAAAACTTTGAATTTCTAACAGACTGCTAATGTGGATTATTAAGCCTGTATTAAGCCACATTCACATAGGATAAGCCTATGCAGAGTCTCACACTTATTTTGCAGGGGCTGTCATTACCTTATAATGATGGCTGGGATTCAGATTGATCTAGTGATTAAGAACTCCTTTGTGGATTGGTGTTGGTTTTATAATTACCATTACTGCATATACTCTTATGTTAAACTACTCATTTTGTAACATTATGCAAATCTCCCTTCAACATCAGAGGGACAAAATTTTCCTATTATTACTGTTTGTTCTGCTAGCTAGTAATAACACAAAATAACTATTTTATGTTAAATAAAAAAGGTTTACAATTTAAAAAATAATAGGTTTTTAAGATCTATATAGCTCGCTCATATTTTATGTAGGGGAAAATTCAAATAAAAGGATAAAAGACCAGGATACAAACAGAAGAAACAGATGCATGGAGTTCACTTTTAAAGTTCAGTCACAGGTCTTTAAACATGGCCGTCTGTAACAATTAAGTGATGCTACGTGAACAACTCAATTATACTAAGTAATTAGAGCTGTAATGACCTTTTTTTTTTGTTTTGTTCTGTAAACTTTGGATGATGATTTTTTTTTTTTTCTAATCTTTTTCTTCTAATTTTTTTTTTCCTTCAAGCCCTTTTCATCCCACTGCTGAGTTACACACTTTTTGCTGCTCATGTCCGTAACTGAAGTTTATCATTTTATTCCCATTTCCTTTGCCTGACACATCAGACGAATGCCTGTGGTCATATCGAGACCCATATCATGCATAACCCCAAGAATGAGTAGGCTTTCTGTGTATGCTCACACTGCTTCTGAGCTGTAGAGTTTAGGTGCTGTTGTTCAGTATGCCAGGGCTTACTTAATGTATGCAAACTGCACTGAGTTCAGTTTAAAACCCAGACAGCAGAAGGTGATTGTGCTCATGCCCAATTTTGCATTATATGGTTTGAAAACTTAGAAATACAAGGATCTGCATAGAGGCCCATCTCATTTAAATGGGCTGTGAACCTAAATCTTTCATTTTCAATGGAAATTATGTAGCTGTTGAACTATAAAATAGTCTGAATTTTCACTTCCCCTCATGTATGTGGACTAAATTACTTCTGAAGGACACCTATCACCTGTCCTGTATAGTGGTGCTGGATTAGTGATTTCAGCTGTTAGAGTAGGACCTACCCCCTAAAAAAGAAGTGGCTGAGTCTGCTCCTAAATTAGTGTCACATACATGTCCTGAAAACCTATTTTGCAGGTACAGCTGCCTTAGTGTCCATTGTAATTAGGTTGAAATACACTTCTGCATGAATAAATTTCCCACTGTGAAGCAAGTGTTTCTTGTCATTGTCACTATTAGTAATGTAGTAAGCTCTATAGTAGTTTTTTTCCTGCATGGTTAAGAGTAATTTTCTGGGGTCCAAGGTTCAGAAGTTAGGGTAAGTAGGTGGCTTATTTTTTTTTCCTTGCTCTTAGTTTGAGATGAGAGCTGTATTTATCCCTCCTGCCTTTGTTTTTTTTCCCCTCTAGAAATTTCCTTTTTGAACCAAGGTGTTCTTAATGTGAACATTCAAATACTATCTTGCAAACAATAGAAAACCCGTGTTTCTGCTTAGACATTAAAGATGCTCTGTCTCTTAAAGTAGTGTATCTGGTATTCCCCTAAATAGTAGTGTTTCAGCTACAGAGGGCATTGTTTTTACCCCGTTGAAAGGTTTCTCTTCCCAACCATTTATTTTATTTTTATATAGATTCAGCAAGAACTTTAGAACCTGGGGTGCTACCAAATTTCATTCCTTCTTGGCTTGCTTCTAGAGCTCTGACCCAGATATGTTCCAGTTCCTTATTACACTAAACTGAATTAAAATAACCTATAACTTGCATGCTTTCTTTGGAAGAACGTAAATGCTAAGATTTCAGGACATTTAATATTATGCCTCTTCACAATTCTACAGTAAAACTGTTCTCATTTTAAATAGCTTGAAAATTTTAACTTAAGTTCTGTACAAAATAAAACTGCAGTCAACAGGGGTTTTAAGGAATAAAATGATGTGTAGCATTTCTGAGGCTTGGTAGCAACTTCATGTATGCCATTCCATTGCACATTAAAATTTTAACTTAAATACTTGCATTTCTTTAAAATATCTACTCCAAAACATTTACAAGTGTTGCTTGACATCAGTTACCTTTTAAGAATAGTGAATATGTGGAAGAGATTCAGTACATGTATTTAGGCCTTTCTTTTTAAACATTTTATAACATTTTGACTGCTAATTCAATCAGAACAGAAAGTTAATATTCTTTCCATATACTCCTTGGTTATGAGGGTCAAATATATGTCTACTTGCTGTCTGTTTTGTTTTCTTGCTAGAGTTGTAGTACTTTTGTTAAACTCAGTCTGAAGTTACTAGCAATGAGATGTACACATATTTATGCCCAGCTATTGAGTCACATATTCTCTATTAAAGCTGGTATTTTCCACCACACTAACTCTTTCAAATTAAGAATTCTAAAATTTGCTCCAGTATTTGATACAAACAAGAAAAAAAATTGAGGAGTAAATCATATCATAATATCTGTGCTTCACTTCTCTCTCAAGAGGTGTCTGCCTAGCCACCTTCCTAGGTTGGGAGTGAAATGGTGCAGGAACTGTGTGTAATGAGTAGGTTGAAAAGAGACAGGGCAGTTGAGGAGCGCAGCTTGTATCCAGCAGTGGTGATGGGGTTCGGGATTAGGTTCACATGTTTAGCTTAGTTGTAAAGTATCCAAAAAACTGTGTTGATGTTGAGTGTCTAATTAATTGTTCAGTAATGAACAACTCATTCACTCACCTCTCTCCCTCACACTCAACTACTGAGAAACTGCTGCTAAAAAATGTCTGTTAAATTCATCACAGTCAGATAGTAACTCCTATTTCTAAAGTAAAAAAATGCACAAGAGCTTATAAAAATCTGATTCAGCTGGCATAAAGTAATTCCATTGTCTTTTCAGTGAGTAGACTGAAAGGTTAGAAAATAGTGCTTGTTACTGTTAAATCAACCAAAGAAAAGAAATTTACCATTATAAGACTTCAGAAAATTCAGTGTATTCTCTATCTTTGTATTGCAGCCTCTAGAATTCATGACAAGTATGCAATCTTGTTCCAATAATCAGCCACCAAAAAAAACCTATTTGCTTTTCATTTACTGGTTGAACAAAAAGCAATTTTGGCTGGATTTTACCTCTCATTTTTAGTGTTAATAGTTGCTAATTTTGGGGGGGTGAGGGGGGTGTCCATCTCAAAATAGTCACAAACTTGTTCGGATGCTCCGCCACAGGATAAAAAAATCTGAGCTTGGTCATAGAATCTGGTCACCTGGAGGCCAGCCCAGGAACATACTGATAAACATACATATTGATTGTATCTGTTCATCTTAAAAGTCAGATGAAATGTGAATTGTAGGAAACTCTGTAATGCAGCATCTAAAAATTCACTTGAAAAGCATGAATCTTAAACTGAGTAGAATGTTGTTTGGATGACCTTAATTTCTGTCTCTGTACAGCTTATGTTTGTAATGGGCAATATAGTTTCAGTGTAACTTGTTAATAAAGATTCATCAGACATGCTGCTTCTCCACTTTGTCATTGAACTAACGTAAGCATGAAGAAATAAAGCACTCATACTGCATGCTATTCTAAAAACATAAGAAAATGCGTTAATGTGCCTTTCAAATTAAATTTGCTAATTTTTTTAACCTTTTAGCAAAAAGTGGTAAAACTTTTATACCACTATGGAAGAGACGTCTGATTGTCTCTAAAGTACTCTGAAGTTGAGTTAGTGCTCGTTAAGTAGCTGTAGTTGATTTAGTGCTCTGGTAAAGCCTCATCCTCCCATGAGCTTTGTGTATGAGTAAGGAATATTGGTACAGTTTTCAGTATCAAATTGCACCTTAGTCTGTGAATTCAGTTAGGAGGACTGCTGCTGATCTGTAGGTTGTGTCATCCCTCCCCCCCTCCCCCAAATTTCTCAGAAATTTTCTTTTTTTTAAGAATTAAATACAGTATAAATGCAGTGAACTTAAATCACTCATAAATGCTTAAAGAACATGGTGTTTCTTCTGAAAATAGCTACCTCCTTTAAGTGTTTTCATTTTTAGGTGGTGTAGCTCACATATTTGACTAGATTGCCCATTACCTCTTCTTGAACGCAAGCTGGGGTTTTTTGTTTGGAGGTTTTTTTTTATATATGGGTTTAAACCATAATATTTTCAAATGTGTTGTTAACATGTTCTAGGGATACGCCTTTTTGTGAAGGTGAAGAAAAAATCTATTGATCATACCTTGCAAGACATTTAAGTAATAGACAGTTCTCCTCTCTTTCAGATCTGGTTTGCATTTGTCAATGGCTTTTCTGGACAAATTCTTTTTGAAAGATGGTGTATAGGTCTTTACAATGTGGTAAGATGATGTGTGTGTTTTCATTTTTTTTCAACCATAATCATGAAAGTTTCTTGAGTAAGCAATCCTTAAGCAAGTCCTTGCCTCTTAAAGTTTTGCAATATGTTTTGGTTTTTTTTAATCCATCTACTAGATGTTTACAGCAATGCCTCCGCTAACTCTTGGAATATTTGAGAGATCCTGCCGAAAAGAGAACATGCTGAAATATCCTGAGTTATACAAGACTTCCCAAAATGCACTGGACTTTAATACTAAGGTAGATTTTAAAAAATCAAATATAGTTAAAGCAGAGATTAATATGAATTCAGTATAGTTATCCTTTCTGTTCTATGCTGTTTCTAATTAAAAATTGAGGGGATTTTTATTACTACTCTTTCCAATTGTCCACTTGTTTTTAGCAAGTACGGAAATGGACAGCAAGCATGTTATTTTTTTCAGCCCCTATTTTTTTCACTGCTGGTAATAAAGCTGTCTTCCATAGGCAGAAGTGATTAGACCTCTCTTGTTGCTGGGCTGTATGTATTTGTACTGTTATATGGAAATGGATTACTGAAGCCTGGGGAGAAGTGTTGCAGAGGACAATAAGAACTGTTGTTAGATTTGTAGAGGGAGGGACCTAGTACGATTCTTTGTCAATTTGGAGTTGTGATTTTAATGGTTTAATTTTGAGTTTTGGGAAAAAATACTTGGAGTCAGTTAAGAATGCGTCAGGGTGGATCAAAAGGAACCTGAGGCAACTTTTTGGTGGGAAATGGACAACATTCATCTTGGAGAGACTAGCACCAGAAGTAGTAAAAGAATGTAGGACTCTAAAGTATGTAAAGCATACACAATTTCTGTAGTTTTGTCCATAAATAATGTCTCCAAAAAATGAAATTAAACTTGTGCCTGAATCTGCAATTTCTTTAATACTGTGATATTTGTAAGAGTTCCTTCCGATTTTATTTTATTTTTCTAAATATAATTGGGACATATCAAGTAATGTCGTTGTATGTTGAATTTGGGGACATTTTCCATCTGTCACTGAATTAACAATACCTAATAATCCAATGCGTGATGATCTGTAGTAGACGTGCAGAGCTAATACAGCATGCTCAGCTCTTGTAACTGTGCCACTTGTGCTGTAAAACTGGAGTACCCCTATCTGTATAGAATTATTTGTCTAAACTATCTTTGTTCACTGAAGCATATGAGAATTTTCTCCTTCCTCACTTCATCCCTTCACCTCCAAAAATGTGAAAGTTGCAAGGAAATGAGGGAAAATGTTTTATTGCGAATGCTTTACTAATATCAGGCTTTCATGGTCCATTAATACAGACACTTTTGTGTTGTGATAGTTCTAATAAATAATGTAAGTAATGAGTGACAGTTGTTGGATTTTTCTGTTTTTAAATATGCCTATAATATTTTTATTATTGCACAGTTGTATTGTTGACTTCATTGGACATTCTGTGGCTATACCCACAGAACACTTGCTATGAGTAAACATCTACAAACTTCCCAGCTACAAAATTCCCACCTATATAAGTTGAATAGTTGGTGTAAAGATTTGGAAACATTACTGCCTTGAATGTTGATGCAGATGTTTGTTATGGTAAAAGGGATCAAAGGTTATGAGGTCATGACAGAGGTTAAAGGATTAGCATGTGACAATAAGAATTGGTCAGAAAAATGGAAAAGTAGAACTAATTTTTCTTGCACCCACCTGTGCTTTCTGTCAAATAAAAACTTCTGGTAATGACATAGCAAGAAGGAGAGACAAAGGTTAATGAGTAGCACAAGTTCAAATGTGCAAAGTATTGGAGTGTAAATTAGATTATACAACCTAGTGTAGTTGTATAATCTAACAAAAGACTTTGAGACGTTGTGGAAAATGTGAGGCAGGCAACTTAATTTCAATTGTTTGAACACCTTAACACTCATAATACACAATAAAGGCTATGATAGTCAAAAGCATTGTTAAATGAAAAACACGACTGCTATACTCAAGGAAATGGGTCACATATTTTTTATCAAGTCTTTTTATGTCTTTATACGTTATATTATGGAGAGTATCAATACGTTGTTTATCCTTAAACTTAATACAGTTCTTTGCAGAAGGCATGTTTTACAAATGAAAATAGGTTTGAAACTAAAATTTGAATTATTTAGCAAATATATTGAAGGAAGTTTAATATGGTGAAGCTATGCACTTCAAGAATGGAGCGGGTAAGAAGAAATCTGAGCAAGATACTTGTATTTGTCCTTTTTTAGTTCCTTTGCATGTGGGAATGTGTAGGTAGGTATATATAAAACTCAGGTTTTGATTGTTCTACCATCCAAATTTCTTATTACGCAAAATATAAATTGTAAAAGCTAGAGTCCTTTGTAATTCCCTACTTAGAATGTAGCAATTGTTCCAGTTGTCTGGTTTAGTTTAATTTTTCTGATGATATTCCCATATGTATACATTTTAATTTCCCTTCTGATTTGAAATTAAAAGGAGGGGATAATACACAGTTTTTTTCAAAGTATAAAAATAAACAAATGACCCATGAAGAGCTAAGAGGCAGAAAGTGTCTGTCAGTTATATTACTTCACAGTGGTGGCCTAACAAAAACATGTTTTGTGAATCTAACACACAGATAAAAAGAAAGGTCAGGGTTCACAGAGCTAGTTTATTGCAAATGGTTCTCATGGATTTTCTGTTTTCCCTTAGGTTTTCTGGGTTCATTGTTTAAATGGCCTCTTCCACTCATTCATTCTGTTTTGGTTTCCACTAAAAGCCCTCCAGCATGGTAAGTATTATGAAAAATAAAAATATTGAAAGGCACAAAATGTCTAAATACCTTCTTTTTTCTTAGGAAAGCTTTATAAATACTAACAGTTTGGTGTAACTGAATTTCAAGATACCATTTCTAGAAGTAGAGCAGATACAGTATATTTAAAATGTTTTATTTAAAATTGTTTAAAAGTAGGAATAATGTTATGTACATATACATTAAACTTTATAAATAGGTTTTAAGTAAACTGAAACAAGGTAGAGAGAAATACATTGCTATTTAATTATGCTATTTTTTTATAATACGCTACTATGGTAAATACCTACAAGATCCTAAATCACTACTGTCCCTTGCGTTGTCTCTTATGTTTTGTAAACTTTTATTGCTGATATGTGTACCTTCTCTCCTGTTACTTCAAGGGCATACAAACCCGTTAGCTTACATCCTGTATGAGGACTTGTGACAGAGGGAACTGGGACATCTTGGGACAGCTTAGTCATGTCACTGTTCTAGTTCAACTGTTGTGTATGCACCTGAGCTGCAGAAGGAAATGGGGTGGTTGGGAGGAAAGCTGTATTAATTAAAGGAAACTTGAAAGTACTGCTTCCAGTTTATGGGAATGGTTGGGGGGGCTGTCGTAGGGGGGTTTGTTTTGCTTCCACTTTTGGAGCTTTTCTGTAAAATCAGTAGTTTGCTTGGTTTCCCTGGTGCAGCCAGGCAGTCTGCCCTCACGTAGGGGACAGAAGTATTCTCATGGACATTTTGGAACTGTTGGGTCTGGATAGCAAGGTGGTCACAGCTGCTTGTGCCCAAAAAGGGTAAGGGGAAAACCTCTTGCAGAGTATTTTGTACTCACTGACTACAGATGAGTGTCTTCTGATGGGTAAAGGGAAGTAAAGGTCAGCCTGTTTTCTCTGAAAGGCCACTCATGTCATACTGGATGTGAGTTCAGTGGCAGCGGTTTGCTGGGGAGAGGTTTAAACAGCCCAGGGAAAAAGACGTCCGAAAATGTTAATGCATATTGTAAAACCATAATCTCAAATCCAAGCCAAAATCCCTGTTCAAAGCTGTAGCCGATCCGTGATGATACGTGGTGATGCAGAATGGAGTTCGTGACGTGGTGATGCAGAATGGAGTTCGTGTGTGAACGGCAAAGCAGAGATACTTACATGAGCGCTTGTGAGAGCGCTGTAGCGCAGTCCGCTTGGGCTCAGTCCTCTTGGGCTCACAGCCCCTGGGCTAGAACTGACCTGCTGCCAAATGGCCTCTACACGTCAGAACAAAGTGCGTTCTGTCTCCCTCTTTCATTCCTAGAGAAAGGCCGGGTGAGTAAGGGGAGCAGAATTAGGACCTGGGGATGGTGTACATGGTAGGCGGTATAACCGGTCCAGTACCTGCCATGAGCCCAACTGCTGTGTGAAGGGGAAATGAGCACAGAATGGGAGCTGCTGTTAATTAGGTCTCTGATGTCTGTGTGTGCAAAGAGGAAAGGTAAATAATGCTGTTAGTTTCCTAGGGAGGAGCTGATGAGTGCCAGAGATATCCACCAGAAAGGGTAACTTCTGAGAAAGGATCTCAGCCTCCACCTTCTCTTAGCAAAGAAGAGGCACAGGAGGACCCTGAGACATGAAAAAAGGAATGGGAAGAATGGGGTATAGCTCAGCTTTGTGTGTAACAAGTGCATGAGTGCTGAGTCCCAGCACTCTGAATGATGGGAACAGACTTAACTGCCTGCCTATTCCTGCTAGGTGTATGTACAAAGCAGGAGAGTGCATGTTTGGGCAGGTATTTATTAGAAAGTTGAAAATCAAATCTTGAAGATCATGAAAATCTCGCAGAGCTCACAGTCTGTCCATCTCTTTGAGCATTTTCTCCTGTTTACTCTTCAGTCTCACTTGTCCACCTCTTTCCTATCTGTAAGTGGAAAATTTCAAACTGCATGCATTGTAGTAGAGTCCACCAAGAAATATGTGATCAGAGAATAGGTATGGATTTGTAAGAATTGTCAGAATTTGCTCTATGAGACCCAACCGTTGTACAGTACACAAAACTAGAGTCTTTGCACTCCATGTACCATCATGTGGATATGAAAAGGACATAAATCTTCACTGAAGCTTCTTCTGATGCAACTTTGTCAACGTAACAGTAAATGGCAGAAGCCAAACTTACATCTACAAGTAAATCCACCAACTGCTCCCTCTTTTATAAAGCCTTTAAAATAAGCCATGGTCTCAGCTTTGTTTTCAGGCTTCCAGTGCTCTTGTAGTCCTTTGTGGTATGCTAGTCTGTCCAAGGAGAAAGTTAAATCTGGGAAGTATCAGGAATGCAAACCAGTATCACTAGAGCTAAGGAGGCAGCTGTTGTGAGCTGGGCTAAGTTAAGGAGGGCTGTTCGCAAGCATTTTTATTCTGATTTTCTGTGTGAACTTTCACCTGCTGTCTCCTTCAGAATATCATGAAATAGATCTTTTTTCTTTCCCAGATAAAATGGCCTCACAGGTGCTGAAAAGCTTTTAGAAAGGAGCGCTCTTCATCCGTGACTAAAATGAATTTAATTTCAAGCATGTATGAAGGTGATATGAAAGCTGGAAAAAAACACTACACAAATATGAAAACATACTTAATTAGCAGCATTTAATATACCATATGCTAGCTAAGGATAGTGGAAAAATAAGTGTTTTCAACTACAAACCATTTTTATCAGCTTGCACCTTCCTCTGGCCAGCCCAATATGAGGAGTTTCAAACCCATCCCCATCCCCGCAAAAAAAACCACACCAAACACCTTTATTCTTCTCTTTCCCTAACATAGCTTTTTAAAAGCATCCTTCCTTATGCTCCTCAGCATTAGTGTGTTTTCTTTTTTCTTTTTTTTTTTTGTCTTGTACTTTTATCCTTGCTTACTACATGCACAGCATTGTGATATCTCTGTATGTGATGGCAGTAAAAAGCAATTTTCCAGTGATTAGAACCTCTACAGAAGAGTAAGTGTTCTGGTTTAGTTGGAGTACATGAACAATCTTGAGTGCTAAAAGCATTTCTAAACGGAACACATAAAAATATAGCAAGTTTAGAACTTCTAATTGACAATGAGAAATTCTCTCTGGATAGGTCAGTTGTGTGTTGTCCCATGTCTGCCAAGTACTTTTGCAGAACTGGGTTCAGAGAAGCCTGTGCTTTAACAATAGTTGTAAGTTCTGTTAAATAAACATAAATGCACTGCTTCAGAATTTTGAACTTAAGAACCACAGTACACATAATTTGTATGCAAACACATCTCTTTAGGGTACTGACTGCATAAATCCTCTGTGTATATCCATACTTGCAAAGTGGATATGTATTTTTATGATTCTATATATCTGAGCTGGGTAAATTTTGAACGTTATGAATAACAAGCATCTCAAGAAGTAAAATAGAGTATATTTTGTATTTTTACTGAATCTCAGAAATAGGGATGAAAGCAAAGATAAGTTTCTATACCAAAAATACCCAGAATCAGTGAAAATCTGACTTTCTTAAGGTTTCTGTTTGTTTACATGTTACAATCAATGTACACTATAACTATTCTATTCCATATTTTTCTGAAGGTAAGATACTGTATCTCTGCTCTTAAAGTCACTCTAATTATTACTGAATACAATATTATTCATATTGGTATATGATGTTACAAAAAGCTCCTGCTTCTAGCATAATGCCTGAAGTCACTAAAAGTGTTAAAGGACTCAAAATTATAAAAGTCATCGATCTCTACTGTTCAATAAGGTGAAATCTGCTGTATTTCCCTGTAGGAAATGCTACCATCTCTTTTGTACCTAAATAAGATTTTATAAATATATATTGCTATTGTGGATGTTTAAATGTTTTTATCCATATTTCCTTCCCCAGGTACCGTGTTCGGCAATGGTAAAACTTCAGATTACCTGCTCCTGGGGAACACTGTATACACTGTAAGCCTTCCTATAGCTATCTGGTCCTCTATCAGCTGACTTATCTATTATTCGCTCTCTTTTTAACTCTTTGAGATGTGGGTTTGTTATTATTTATAATTCTCTACATAGAAAACTTCATTGTAGTGTGTTAGGTATAAGATATGGCTCTTGAATGAGTCTTTGAGAAGCTTTGAAGTACATTTTGCATTCTAATTCCAGGTTTTAAAACAAAGCAATTTATTAAAGATGCAGAAAATATATCTGTCGTTTACTGGAAATTGTCTTTTTTTAAATAATGAGAATTGTAATTCCCTTATTAGCTTGCTCATTAATTTAAGGTAAGTTTCTGCATTGGAGAAATACCATATTATTGGATATGGGCCTGGTTTGTGGGCTTGTGAAGATAAATTTCTGTTCTCCCTTAGTGGGGGCCTTGAAAAAAGGGATAGAGCCACATGGAACCAAGGTTTATAAGATGCCTCTTCAGAGACAACCAAACTGCCAGAATTACACCTACATGCCTAACATGCCTAACAGTAACTTCTGTAACTCTCATAGATATTAGTCATTACTGGTTTGGATTTTTTTCTTTGAATCTTTTATCTCCTAAAATAAATTAATGAAGCTGAATATCTGTTCTTCACTTGCTAGGTATCAATGTTTCCCAGTAGATGAGGGTTTTCCAAGATCTCTCTTAGAAACAAAATTAGACTTTTGCTTACTGTCTGTTCTTCAACATTAAGAGTTTAATTTTTCAACGTCCTGTTGTTGGCCAATACAAAAAAGAAATTAATCTTTCCATCTGAATAAGGGGGCTGTAATCCGAATACAAATTCACATCAAAATAATTTCCTTATGGAATAGGGAAACATCAAAACTGAAATAAAAGTAATGTAGAATACACTGTAGTCCTTTGAGAATGTAGCTACTGTTGACACCTCCTGTGTATGAGAGAAAATTTTGAACAGTGTTTGCTGGTCAGCTAACCAGAAAGGTTGAAGAGCATGAAGGGCCAAGTAACCACAGCCCACTCATGTATTCCCTGCTGCTGTAGCAGGTCAAATAAAATGTTTCCTCTGCCAGTCAGTACATGGCCTTTAAAGTGGTTCTTTCGGATGCATTGAAAAATTTTGTTTGTTCACACATTTTCTTAAAAGTTCATTTGCTCTACACTTCCCTTTCCCTGTTCCAAAAGGGAAGTCAGCAGTAGTTGCATATGATCATGCAGTCTATCATATGATGAACTGAGCTCCATTAGGGATGGATGGAATATCCTGGGTAAGTGTTCTCTGTGCTAGTCTTAATAAAATTAAGATGTAAGGTCACAGTCATTGTCATAGCTCAATTCTGACAGAAGTAGTTCAACTGACACAGGCCTACTTGTATTATGATCTCATAACAACAAGCAGTATTTAGAAGTCAGTGATGTATCTGAATATCAGCGCTTTCACCAGTATTGATAAATACTTCATGAAAGTATCTACCAGAACCACCTGTTGTTCTGAGTGAAACCGGTTCTTGAGGAGAAGTGCTCTGCACCAGGTTTTCTCCCTGTCTACAAATGTTTCATGGTTTGTTGTACTTAAAAGTTGCAACCTTGCTCAGTTCAGCAGAAGTTTATTTTATGAATTGTATGTATGTATATGTAAGTTACATAACTTCACCTATCCTAGCACCTAAGCCAAGTTTTCCGATAGCATCTCTTTTCCTTGATTGCTCTAAAAGTACGCTTTGTATTGGCCATAATTTTGTAGAGCGAGTTAGCACTGTACACTTGTTAAACCCGGTTTTTCAACTGCTGTAATCACAGCTGAAGTTCTTTCCTGAAGCGATCTCAGAACTTCATCCTGCCCAGTCACTCTGCTCTGCGCTCCTTTCCAAAAGCCAAGCTTGGCACTAGGAAAAAACAAGTTACGTATGCTGTACTAAGAGTTAACTGGATTTCACTAGGTCCTGTGGAACCGAGTGTTTGATAAGTGCTGTTGTTTAGATTGTTACCCACCAGCTGATGAGTAAGTCTTGAAATCTTATAGTACTGCAGAACATCTGAGTATCGGCTGACTCACAAATATCAAAGCCTGAATTTTGGATTTGTAGGAACATTTTCTACCATCTTCAGAAATTGGTTAATTTCTGATACTTTCAATGTAGTAACCTGGAGCTACTCATTACTGTTTGTCAAGCTGTATCCATAAACACTAGAACAGAGGTCACAGTGCAATTGTTCTGTCACCTTCTGCAACTTGTTTTCAACTAGGAGAACTGAAACTTCACCATCTTGGGAGACTAATTGCTTGCTACTAACCTGCAGAATGGCCAAGAATTTCCCAAGAAGACATTTCACCATTATAAGTCCAGACAATGTGCTTTATCATTTGTTTTACAGATTTTTCACTTTCCTTCACTTCAGATTGAATATCTGGGGAGAGGTGGGGGTTGCAGTTGATATATTCCTGCTCTTGCACAGGAATCCAGGGAGGTCTGGAGCACACAGGAAGATTTGAGAGACTTTCAACATTGGGGATGGGGAGTTTAAGATTTAAAAAAAAATCTTTGCATGTGAAGTGTATGTGCACTGACAGTTGTCAGTCATTGTCTTGAAATATCAAAATCATAAGTCTTTGGTACTTCTCATTCTTTTCACTGCTTTTAATCTGTTTTTAGGAAGTCTACATTCACTTGTGCAAAAAATAAGTAGCAAAAGATTCAGACATTAATACTGTTTCTTTGGATCCACAAAGGAAGTCAGGAATGTGCACTGACTCATATCATGTCCTGGAATTATTTCTTCAAACATAAATTTCAAATAGGAGTAGACTGCCATGAAAATATTTGTACAAACATTCTTGAGAGGTCTTTTTTTAAAAGCGCGGTGCTTTATACAGAGTACCAGTTTGATTTATTGTTTCCTGGGTAGGATTCAGTAAGCTATTCTTAGTTTGGATCAAGGTGGGGAGGGAGCAATGAAACCTGCATTCTTGAGGAAGCTGCTGTACATAGTTTGTAAATTTGTTGGGGTGTCAGTTAAGATGCAAGGAGGGTATATATATATATATATACACACACACACACAGTGTCTATCCTTCTGTAGAGACCTGCAGTGCTTGGTTTGTCTATGCAGTGAGAATTCTTGATCTGAACCTAAAGAAGGATGTTTTCTTTTCTTAAGACTGACTCAAAAGTAGCAAGCAGGTGTACCAGATGAGTATTTTTTTTTGCCATAATTAATTTTTTTCACTCATCCAGATATAGCACCAGAACTGGATAGACTACAAATTAAGGACCATGACGAGTGTTATAATTTTCTCCTAATTAGATTTCACACATTTTAGATAAAGGAGTTGTGGTGTTGTGATTTTTTTCACCTTAATAATGTAGTGATAGTTGAAGTAGGAGATTCCGGAATAAAAGCATAAACTTTATAGCTAGGGTGAAAGATTTCTGGCAGGGTTCGTATCCTTCTGTGCACCAGACATAGTGAAAGACTTGTCATATTTAACCAGTTATTTTCAGCTTCTGATTGAAGTAAATTTCTTCTGAATTTCTGAGGCTTCTTGAAGTTCAAGCACTGACAAACTCACTTCATTTCTGCCAACCTGGCCAACAAGCTAGAGTTCAAACTATTGCTCTTACAGTTGGAGCTTGGTCTTTGTGAATCAGTTTTTCAGCCTCGTGTTCTTCAGATTGCACACAAAGCAAGACTTGTGATTACATGTTCACACGTGAGTTACAAAATGTAATAATTATTCCTTTGCTAAACAGAAAACTTGTTTGTGTGAATTTCAAAGGAAGGAGATAAACAATTTTCCTGCATCGACTGGCCCTTGCTGTGGGGTTGTAAACTTTCTACTACTGCTCATCTGTAACCTAAAATAGAGCATGTCATACAGGACAATAACATGATGTTTTCAGAGACTGCTCCATAAAAAGGGTAAAGATAAGAAAAGAGTAAAGATGAGAGGGAAGAATGAAAATGATGTTAACAGACTTCTTCAATATGTTATGTTTACAACAAACATAGGTCTTAGGCTGCCAACATTTAACTGGCTTTTCAGGGTGTGGCAAAGGTGACTTATTTACTAACAAAGTACTAATGAAGTGAAAAAACTTTTGTTTTTTAATTTAGACCAGTGTGAGCTTGAACAATTGCAAGTTTCCAGCCCAGCCTTCTCAGTCTGTCTCTGTGTAGAAAGCAGTAGTCATCTGCTCCATAACTAGGGGTCTACCATCTCTATGAAGTGGACAACACTTTTCGCAAACCTTTCTGTGTAACCAAAATACCATTGATAAAGAAGCTAATGACTCAGTAAGAGATAGGCTTACAGAGCTCTAGGAGGCAAGGGAAATAAGATTTCTAACACAAAAGATGAGTTTTCCAAATCAAATGAGTAGCAGTCATTAATGGAAGCTAATAATTCTTAGTATTCTGTTACTGGTCTTTAAATCTTCTAGGACGATTTTACTGTGGTCATTTCAAATAGGCACTTGAGCTTCAGATTTAAGCACACACAGTTATGAAAAAGAGGAAAACCACAGCTAGCTGTGGTCTAAAAGAATTTCACTGGGGCTGCTGAGAGTCCTGCATGGTTTTTTGGAAGCAGATTCTGTTAAAGTGGAAGAGCTGTTCCACTGCTTCTGCAGATCCACAGAAATGATTGCCTCTTACATTACAAACTTTGGTTTGGATCTTATTACAGAGCTAGGTGCGTTAACACACACATTACTTTATTCAGTATCATTAAGGAAATCACATTGAAATTTAAGAGATTGATTATCCTTTCCCTTATTTCATTTGTGCAAGTAAACATGAAGTATGAAAATCATTAAACTTTTTCTTCTGTTCTGAAAGTTTAGCCAAACTAATGAATTCTGTGTTAAGTAAGATTCCCATATTAAATAAGAATATTCTCTCTCTCTCTCTCTCTCTCTCTCAAGTTTGTGGTTCTAACTGTGTGTTTGAAGGCTGGATTAGAGACTTCATATTGGACTTTGGTAAGCAAATACCTTTACCATATTCTCAAATGTTCTGTAAAATATGATGGATGAATAATTGTATTCTTTTCTTCTTGTTTACTGTATTTTCATTGTGTGTATATATATACACAATATATTTATTAATTATATATATTATCCAGTTTGTCAGCCCTTCCCACAGTATCAAATTAAACTATGGTTACTGCGTGGAAAGACAGAATATCCAGATATAAAAAATAATGCTTAATATTGAAAAGGAGGACATTGGGATAAGGCTTAAAGTAGTCCTTAAACTAGAAAAATGAAATTACTCTGACCTGATTGTAACTGAACTTAAATTGGCTTAAAATGCAGTAGTAGTGCTGCTGAAAGTATCATTTGCTTTTAAGAAATAGCTAACTGGAGTAGCAGTTAAATTAATACAAGGTGTGGAAATTTCATCCCAGTGTATGAGATTCACATTGTAAAAACTAAGTAGCAAAGATCCTTTTTTTGTGTGTCATAATGCATCTGTGATGATTGTTCTGTTTTCTTTTTTTTTGTTTAACAGTTCAGCCATATAGCTATCTGGGGCAGCATTGCGCTTTGGGTAGTGTTTTTTGGACTCTACTCTTCTTTGTGGCCAGTCATTCCTATGGCACCTGATATGTCAGGAGAGGTAAAAGTGGATTTTAACTAACATCCGAATGTGTGCAAAAAATACTGTTTCATTCTTTAGTACAAGCCTAATCTTTATTTGATCCTTTTGCTAACTGGAGGTGCAGAAGAGGGTTGCTTCTTTCATACCTTTAGTGTGATAGCCATGTTTGAAATAAAATGGATTTTTACTTCCATGAAAATGGAGCTCAGTGAACAGGCTGTGGTTATATGGTATACTGAGGAAGAACAGACAGGTAAACTGCTTTGTGTTTCTTTAGTAAGTTTTTATTTTCTAAAGAGAAGTCTTACTGAATTCAGAACTTGGAATTACGATGCTTATTTGGCTAGAAGGTTTTTTTATAATGAGGTAGCACAAGTAGTGCATTGGTTAAGGCTGTTTTTTCAACTTCAGTTTTACAAATTTGCTAAGTATTTGAAACTCTAGTATGCCTCAGAAAATTTGAGGTGCCATAACATTGCGTGAGCAGTTGCATGTCATGCACACAGTTCCTTTTCTATTAATGTGCTACTTGGAATGCATTATTGTAGTGTGTCTTTAACATTTTGACTTAGTTCCTGGTTTCTCTCTCCTTTTATTATCCTGTGTGTGTAAACCTGCTCTGAATATTGCAGATAGGGCTGAATCTATTGAAGATGCTTACTTGCTGATCTAATCGGGACTTCAGTCCCAAATTCTCAAAACCATTCCCATCCAGAAACATCTGAAATTTAGTATTAATTTCCCAGAAGCTCATGTCTGCTTCTGGGCACAGCCAGTACCTCCTGAGCTGAGAAATTTGATGTGCATTCTCAGTGAGAATCAGAAATGGAGAATACCAGCTTCTTTCAGATATTCTTCTAATGGTTCTCAAAGCATGTCAACTAAATCAAGCCTTACACCAGTAAAAGAGTGCCTTTACCTCCAGCACTGTGATATAATTCAGCAATTTAAAAATTCATGCAGGATGTGGGAAATTTAGGTGCATGTCTGTTCCTCACTTGGAGGTAATTCAGACCCACAAATTCCACCTTCTACATAAACAGTTACGGGAAAAATAGTATATAGGCATTTATATAACTACTGCATTTTAATGGAGAGCACAAGGTATTAACTGAAGTACTTGGGCACCTGATGAAAAATGAATTTGAAATTACAGAATTTTTTGCTGGTTTCCCCATCTGTTATAACCTGTTACCCATATATATATGTAAAATTTGTACATTACCATGTTGCCTCCACTACTCAAAATTAATTGTGTACATTATTCTAAATTAAAGTAATTGGAGCTATCATACTTCAGCAGTTTTCTTCATATACACTGTATTTTATAGAGGAAATAGAGTGGGTTTGAAATTTGTTGGGTTTAGAGATTTTGTAAAAAGTTTATACATCGTTCTTTAAGACAGAACTTTTATAGTGATAGTCACAGTGGGAACAGCAAGGTGTATTATACTTGGTATGACAGAAAGGTGAGTGCTTCGTTGTTTAAATAATTGAATATTTTACTTAGTACATGTTCAGTCTCTGAAGTTATTGTGAGAAAAATGGTTTTGAAGGGAATGTAATTCCTATGAACTTGGAAAAACAGTTCTTCATAAAGAGACATAGCTGTCAACAGAAATTAATACTCCTGGGGTTTGAATTCAACATGTCGCCAAGGTAGTCTGACTTACGACCCCATATTCGTTTATTTGTTGTGATAAACCTCTGTCTGTACTTGATATGGACAGCCTTATTTTGTTGGTGTGTTTGTTTATGCATGTGCATGTATATAGTAGCTTTCAACGCGTGTACATGCACGCAGTTGTCAGAGGAGGGTGGTGTTGGGTGAGGTTGGGTTTGATTTTGGTTTCTTTGTAAGAATATGGCTAGAAGTCTGTAACATCAGAATAAAGTCTCCTAACCATATCATAGACTGTAAGAGCTTACTTTGAAAGCTCTGGTCTAGCTTTTTGAGCTGTTCTCTGTGTGGCTAAAAGTCTTGTCAATGAATACTGCGGCTCAGATTGGAAGCAGGATTTTTGTATGCTCTCCTGGAAGACCCCTCACTGACTGGGTGGTCTCTGGCAGGGCAGAACTCATTGGGTTTCTCTGAAGCAAGTCCAGACCTTCCATAAGTGTTGGAACTAAAAGATTCACAGATATAACTGTGGAAAAGATTGTGGTGTGATAGAAACAAATCCATACAGGCATCTCTGCTTGCCTATGCAAATACTGCTTGTCTAATTTCTTTCAATGCACGAGTCAGACTTGAAGACTTCATCCAAGTACGTTTGGCAGATATTTAATGAACAAGTCAAAAGCTGACCTCTGTTTCTGCAGCTTTTTGTCTGTTTTGCCCTGGCTTGATCTGATAAATTAAAGGGGATTTGCCGGGGGGGGGGGGGGGGGGGGGGCCAAATATGTTCATTAAAAATACCCCTTTTTTAACAAAGAAATAAAACATAAATTAAAAAACTGTAAGAATATTTTACCAGCTGTCATCCTTATAAAGTTTACATGTATTCACTCTCTGCTCCTTAGAGGTGGTAACAAGAGTTCTACCTTAGCAGGTTTATAGCCTTACCACTCCATATTCTTGTACAGTGTTCAACAAACCGATCAGTCCCAACTAGACGGTGATACTTGTCTTCTACAAACACCTTTTTCATGGCTTCTTATAGACAGAAAAGAACCTACTGAAACACTCTAATAAAAGGATTCAGTATAACTTCTTCGTATTGATGTCATGAAAATAATAAGATTCTTGCTGATTATTGCTGGTTCTATTCTAAGAAAATAAGAGACTAATGCTGTGGAAGGGGAGAGAAAAAACACATGGAGATGATGGAAAAATGCATTCATAGGGTGCAGAGGAAAGGTTTCATCTAAATAGCTTGAAACTTGGATTTTTCATCTGTTCCTATAAAATACCTATACAACTCTGATAAATGTGTTTAAACAGAGAACACTACCACATAATGCCTCAAGAAAAAAGAGTTGTAATAGAAGAAAAGAGTCTGTTAGTCTGTTAATGTTGTGAAAACACTTATGTTGGAGCACTGAAGCTAGCGGGACAAAATTAAATCATAATAATTGTTGGTTTGTGTTCATCTTTTAGTAGCAAAGCATCACTCAACACATTACTGAATGAAGAAACAAGTATGCCACATTTTTGCAACTTTTCCCTACTTTTTACACTAATTTTGTTTCCATCATTATGTTTATCATTCCAGTTGTAGAGAAGATAATTAAAGTTGGCTTTTACATATGTTGCTGTATGTTAATAATACAGAAGGAAAGATTATAGAACGCTGTGCTCTGAAAGAAAACTTACTGAAATGAAAAATGATGACTTTCTGACGGAGTGCCAGCAGTTTTGTTTGTTGTCTAGGCCACTACCACCCTTCTTTGACAGTTCTTAATACCATAACCGAGTGTATATTTCCTCCTCTCTCTTTTGCTCTGAGTTTTCCCAAAATAGCCAAACAAGGACCCCTTTGATCCAAAATGCCCTGTTGATCCAGAATGCTGAGGCAGTTCTGGCACGAAGACCTTTGTTTTCTGGTCATTCAAGATTGCTACTCCCACGCTGGACCAGCTTATCCCAGCTGTACAGTTCCTCACAGTGTGGGAACTAGACGTCTCCCCATGTTACAGTACTCCTGAGGTTTACAAACAGTGGTAACTAGGTTGCCAGGTAGGTAGTGCACCAGAAGAGCTGAAAGATGGCTTCTGGCTCACATAAGCAGAGGTATCCTGGCACAAGTGTTCTCCTGATAGGAATAACTGGAATATATAATAGGAATACAGCTGATACCTGTTAGTGATCAGTTAACAGGCATCTGCGTTATAGTACCTGAAACTGTTTCCTTAGTAAAATTCTGACAAAACCTTAGAATCGACATTCAAACAAGAAACCGGTTACATTTTGTCAACCTTGAAACAGCTGCTATTCCAGTTTTTAAAAAAAATAAATCCCTGGTGAAGAAAGCTTCCATTTATTTTCCCTGACTGATGATGTTCAAATGAAAACTGTCAGTTCACCATTGTCATTCTTCAGACAGAGCCCGGAAGGAGAAATGGACAAGAAGTGTGAGAGAAACAGTGGGATTTATGAAGCAGAAGAAAATAGACAAATAGTCTGTAAAATTGAAGAAAGACATGTGATTAAAAAAAGGGTGATAACTTAGGTAATTAATTACATAGTATCTATGGCTAGATCAGGTACTGTAGCAGATCAACTTTTATGAGTCTTCTAGTAGTCTGAAACTAGTGTTTCATCATTAATTAAGCTGAAGTTATTATTATTCACCTTCATTTTATTTTTGTTTGTACTTCAGACTCATTCATTTAAAATACTTCTTCTTGAGTTTATTCTAAGAATTAGGGACTGTAATCTTCTAGTCTTAGACACAGATCCTAAAATACTAGGAATTCAAGTTTTATCTACTTATAGCAAAGTGTTAAAATACCTTTTCTACCAGGAGGATTTTGGTAGTAGTAGCAAAACATTGTTTCTGTTGGAGGGAATTTGATGCACAGTGTATGAGAGAGAAATATGGAAAATATTTCAAAAGATTTCAGGGATCTTTGCAACAACTTTGCAGTCCAAGTAACAGTCTTTATTACAGTACAGTTCATCTGCAGTAATGTTTATTCCTGCATTTGTTGTCTGTCAGTACTGTCTAGTGTGGAGGCATCTGAACAACCAGCTTTACAGGTTATTTTCCTGATATTTTACCACTAAAGATTGTGAGTTTAAGTGTTGATGCATGAGAAAGAAAGAAAGAAGAAAAACAAAACCTTACTTGTGTGCATTTTGTGGTTAGATTTAACACTGTTACGGAGAACCAGGTCATAGCACAGGACATCTTCTTTGACTCATTACATGAAACAAGCTCCATTTAATTTCAAAAAAGGTGCTGCTACGACTAGAAGAACATTTTCATTGCAGATTTAAGTAAATCAGCTGTACAGGACTCTCTCAGCTGCATTAATATAACTGAAGTTGATACTTTTCTTCTATGTATAACATTAACAAAGCGAGTAAGTGAAGTATACTTCCAGTATTTTTAAAAAAATTACAGTATTTTCTCAGTTTGAACCACATGTAGTTTGCATAAATATCTAAAAGTAAATGCCAAGTCTCTTCATATTTGATGATGTATTTACTTTGTAGATGTAACTTTTTTCTTTGAGACTCTCCAATACACAGAAAACTGTTCTGTGATGCTGGAAAAAAATGCATTTCGTATCTGTGATCCCGTGAATTTGCAGAAGTTCCTGTTGTCCATGTTCTGTCATATTGTGCATTATACCCACTTGAAAGAAATAAATGATGCTGTGTATAAATTGTTAATTTTTTATATCTATGTAGTCCTTTTGCAATAATTGCATTAATTAATGAAATTTCTGTAATTTATAGCACCTAAGCGTAGCTACCATTCAAGTGTTGTAGACTATAAAGTTCCTAGAAACTTCCATTAATGCTTCCATCCTTGCAACTCAAAAGGCTAGTTTTCTTTCTAATGCCACTTAAAAAAACAGATTTACTTTTAAAATTATAAAATAGATATATTGCTGAGCTGGTGTGGTTATCATTTTCTTGAACAACTATGGTTGTGCTTTAACTTGAAAACCTGTAATTCGGGAGAAGAGAGGAATAAACTGACCTGTTGTATATTTCATACTAGTACAACTCCTGACTGTTTGGGGTTTGTTACTGTTAAGTGCTCCAGGATAGGCCTCTTTTTATACACCTATATGATTAATAAATTAGCTTAAAATTGTAATACTTTCTGGAATAAGAAGTATGACATTGGGATTAAAATCCAAAGTTCAGTATCTGCAGAACTTTCTAATTTATTGTGGTAGTGTACATAATGCACTGTAAAGTTCTCCAGAGCACCATCTATTTCTGCTCTGTCTGACCCAGGGGATCTGTAAAACTACTGGTGGAAATTGAAGTTAACAAACAAGTGTGTATTTTACAGAATTTTAGATAATTTGATTGAGGTTTGCAGAATCTTTGTGAATATTATTCATAATATAACTCTGTGATGTATTGAATATTTTTAAAAGTTAATCAGAATTCATCCCGTATATCTGTTTTCGTCATGTATCCTCACCTGAGAGCCTAAAATTATGTTACCATTCTGGCACTAACATATTTTAGCTTATTTAATGCTTTAAATATAAAGTTTGATTTTAGCCTTTCACTTCAAGAATCTGAAATATTTTCATAAGGGATTTTTTTTTTGCCATTTAATTCCCATTAGGTAGTTTTCATTTTGAGCCCTCAGACCTTCACGGTTTAATTGTACTTAGTGTAGTACTAGGCAATTATTAGCCACAGCCTGCTATTGCCAGATACACTTCAAAGATCCTTTTCCATATTCAATAGTTACATTCTCATTCTGGTTCTTTGACTGCACAGGTACAAACAGAAACAGCAGAGCTGATCTTTGAACTGCCAAATTTATCTTTTCTGCTTATGATGCTCTGTTTTGGTAGTATTACCATTCTGATATTCTTCTTCTGAGTGTTTTCTCATTATCAGCATTTAACTGAATTCTGCCAATCTCCTTTATAAACAAAAGTTAAGGTTTTTTTCTGTTTAAAATGTTAAGAATGAAATTCAGTACACATTCCTGTTGTAGCTATGCATACAACACTTAAGAGATTAATGATATTCAGCTGCCATCCTTCTCCATAGCAGCTTGCTCTTCTGATGCGTGGTATGGATGACTTCGGTTCTTCAGGGATGTCAGTGAAACTCAGATGTTTCCTGTACTCCTTCCTGTGACAGCGCAGATAGCCCCTGTCCGGGTAACAAACTCTGCTGAACCACCACAACTCATCTGCTCATCATGGCTTTCCATCTCCTTTGCCCCATTTCTTACATCGTCTTTGAATCGACTCAGCCAGGTTTCCCTGTGAGTCCTTTACTCCGAGGCAGAGGAGGACAGTCTAGCCTTCCCTTGCAGAACAACTGATGTTCTTTGATTACAAGCATGACTAAAGGTAGTCTGATAAATCTCACCTTGCTGACATTTTCTAGCTTGTCTAACGTCACATACAGGAGGCTCATTCTCTTGAATTTGTCTAAAGGTTATTTTTCAGCTCTGTTAGTTCAAGCTGCAGTGCAACCTTGTTAGCCAAACCTTTGCTAACAGAACCTTCTTCTCTTCCTAATTCTTGGGGGAGCTTTTTTTGTTTGTGTTTCGTTCTCCTCTCCAGCTTTTTGAGGAAATGTCCAGGTATTAGTATTTATCGTGAAGCCTTTTTGCTTTACTCTTTTCTTGCTCTTTGTCTTTGAAAGCACTTGCATTGCTGCTTCTGTCTAAAGTCAACAGAGATAGCAGCTGATAATTTCTCTTCATAAGAGCTATTCCTGGCACCATGATTTATGGTGGTTTTTCTGTGTGATTTTTGCAAACGTGAAATATCTGTTGAGGTAACCTAGGTTTTCATAAAATGCAAGGGAAGAATTAAATGCCTATGAACTTAATTCACAAAGTGGAAATGAGCAGCCACTCTAAACTAGTCACAGGAACATGTAATAAGGTGCAGTCTTGCATTTCATCGCTTTCTGGGCTCAAATGCCTTACTGTGGTTAGAGATAAGTGCTAATCTGATGATTCACAGACCTAAACTACCTTCCACAGTTAGACTCCTATGTTTTTTAAAATACCCATTTATCCAACAGTTAAATTCTAGAACATTGACGCCAAATCAATGTCACACAGAAGCCAGGTTTAAGTTTCTCTTTACTTTGCAGCTTTCGGGGTAATGCTTCCTGCTGAAAGGGTGACTGAACAGGGAACTGTCCCCTCTGCTGTTCTGCTTCATATGGAATAATCGAATATTTGCTGGGTCAGAAGAGGCAGTGCTGGCTTTTGCTCAGCCTGTGTCATTAAGGTACTATCTCTCGTAGTTCTCGTAAGGAACGCAAGATGTGTGTTCCAATGGATGCTTAGAGTATTAAAATATTAACTGAAACAAGGGACTGAACTAAAGACACATCGGTAGAAGAGAGACCTAAAGTCTCTGTTAATCTTCTGTATTGCTCTGTCACCACAGAGGTACTTTTCAAAGCTTTAGGATTTATAGTACACATTTGTGTTAGTGGGCTTTTGTATATATGTATTTATTATATTATTATTTGTGTTTATATAATTAAGACCATGATCTTAATCACCCTTCTGTAGGATACAGTCCACCCTTCATCCCTGCCTGCAGTGAGGAATTTGGTGACCTTGCAATGGACTATTTGTGTCCTTGGCAGAAGAAAATGAGAGCAGCTAGGGAAAAAGTAAAGGCATGTTCCTTAGTCTATCCTTACTGATTTTTCTTGTCTCCTAGGAGATTTATTCAAGTAAGAATTTGTAGATTCTGCCTGCAGATACCGACCATTAACCTACTGCCTGGCACTGCCTCCGTTTCAGTACCCCTTAGTGTTTGTTGTATAGCAGTAAAGCTTTGGTTTGTATGTGCAGAAAAGGGAGGGATGCCCTTTTTGGTATACTAATAAGCAGAGCTCCTGCTAAATTCTTGATAGGAACTGTGAGAAGGTTTTTGAACTCTAAACAGCAAAGAAAGACTAGAGGCATTGCAAGAACTCACCTGTAGGATCTTTGCTCTGCTAGGGGTTAGTGCAGATCTGTTTTAATATTACAGCTGAAAGTACTTGGACATGTATGGATGCAAACATGCAGATGACTAAAACTAATTGTCTTTGTAGGTGGTTGAGAAGAGAAACTTGCTGGTTTGAGAAGTTATTTTAATACTTCTGTAGTTCATAGGGAGAGGATATGTACCTAGATGACACCTGAAATAGATAAGCTGAAAAGGGTTTTCAGAAGCTTTTCTGCAGCAAGAATTTTACCGTTCTTTGCATCTTTCTTTCTTTAGTTTTAGAAGGCTTTCTAAAATCTGACGTAGCTATTCTGGCAGGTCATTTCACAGTGAAGAAAAAGGGAATATTCTCTGTTCATTTTGGCATGTAATTTCCTAACAGTACGTCTTCATCAGTGCATTAAAAATCTTTTGCAGCCAGGATTTCTAATCTACCACTAAGCCGTGAAAGGGAATATTTCTCAGCATTTTTTTTTTTTTTGCTTTTTTAGGAAATAAGAACTCGTATAAAAACTGTACATTGCACTTGATAAACAATTCATTTTAGAATGTCCTGATATCGAGCATGAGCTACACATACAACAAATTATTTATCTTCCCTGCAGTAGTTGAAAGTCCTACAATAAACCAGGCTTCCCAGCTCTCATTTTGGATTACTTCTGAATTCCCCTGGGACCCACTTTTGTGGCAGATTCCATTTGGTTTCACAAGGCCTGAAGGGGGAAAGCTTGGCATAGACCACAAATCTCTCACATTAGGAACAATTTGTAAACCACAAACAGAGGCAGCCAGAGTCCGTCCCCAGAACAGGCTGCTCCTGTTAGTGCCATTGTCTGAAAAGGATTGGTTTGCCATTTCCCAGATGACCTGCCTATGTGTAGAGAGATGTGAAAAGTTAGAGACAAAAATGTTTTCTACAGAGTGAGGGGGGAGTTTTTTGTACAGAAAGGAAGGAAATACCTCTGTGGGATTTTATTTTTTCCCCTCTTCGTCCAAAAAATACAAAGAGGCCCTCTGTCTTTAATGCGAATGTCGGCTTTAAATCTTTTAGGTTTGGATTAACTCTGTAAAAGAAAAAAAAATCTGACAGGCTTTCAAATATGACGCAGAAAAACTTCTTTTTTTTTCCTCAATTCATGTTGTTCATTTGTAAAGCCAAAGGCTGGATGGACTGAATAGTAGGCGCCAGTTGTTCCTTCATTCATAGTTTGCATTACAATGGTCAGAATTAACATCCTAAGACCTACATTATCACTTTTGCTGTTTCACCAGCAAACATTTAATACAGGGTGGCTTACGCAAGGACAGCTCTTTGCTGCGTTCTTATAAATCAAAAAATGTTGGTCCTAATAGGAAGTAAGAGTTGTGATTACTTCAAGTTGTATTTTTGCACTTATTTTTTAGGAAACTTTGTCTCTCTAATTGCTACTTAATTATAAAATGTCTTGCAAAATGTAGTTGTGATAGACATTTCCTATTAGTTGCTGTTGTAGGAAATGAGTATTTCATCGAGTATGTCAAAAGGCATGCTTTGCTTATAAAGTAATTGTGCTAATGCATTTTCTTTACTTCCTGATACAAATTTTTTTTTTTTCCATTGAAAATGTGAATTGTTTAATTTTGAACCTGGCACTGCTCAGTGCTTACACCTTTTCTGACAGCTGTTGGCAAAAATAATTAATAGACTCTCAGGACGGTATCTATGGCCTTATAACATACCTGTGGAAAATTTACCAAATTTTTCATTCAAATATATTTTCATGCTTTCTAAAGAATCAGTGTCAGTGGGAATTTGGATATGAAAACAAGGTAAATTGAACTTTTTACTTATATCAGTGAGAGGTTTTTTCTGAAAATGATTCACTTTTGGTTTTATACATGAAAATACTAAGTATAATTCTAAAATGTTCATGTATGCACATTCAGAAATTAGACTTCAGCTACTGCAAGCTACCTGCATTTGTCTGCCAATTAATATTAGTAACATTTCAGCTTGTTTGTTTTAGTTACATACTGAGGTTTAACCTTTGAAAGGAATTAAGTCTCCAAGTAATGAAGCAAAGGATGTGAAAAGGGTATTGGTTTGTAGCAATGGTACTTTCAAACTCTGTACAATCTAATCACATTATAAAAGTATTTTTATTACTGACTGCAAAACAATCTTTCAGTAATACACTTCATTAAGTATCATACTCTTTACATCCATGATACTCTTAATATAGACACTCCGTCACGAATTACAAGGGTAGGTTAAATGGGTTTTTTTTCCTTTAATATCCATACATTATGATGTTTGGTTTAGCTTTTTTTACTGTGTTTTAGTTTTTAGTCTGTTTACAGACCAAGTTATGAACAGAAGAAATTCCTATGTATGTGTAAAGCAGCGTATAAAAAAGTAAAGACACAGCTCAAAGCAATGATCTGGTTTGCAAATATTTCACCATATGTTAATGTATTGGATCTTCATTTACGTAATTATGAAAGTATGCAACATATTGTTAATTAGTTGTTTTCTTAGTTCTCATTTTTAAGCAGTTTGTTGAACAGGAGTCTGTGGTGTGGGAACTGTGGTACAGTGAGTTCTGATGGAGATCACTTTGATCTGAATTATATTGCAAATTGATTGTAACAGTGTCCGATATCCATATCAAGGATCAGGAGCCATTATATCCTGTTAGGGTTGATTGCAAAGAAATTGTGCTCATAATGTATTGACAAAGATTGTGCAAGTGGCAGGGTATGGATTTCCAATAAATCTGCTTTTAATGGAAATGTCTATAATCAGCACAGTGGTGTAGAGCAGGGTTGTGGAGGGGTACGTTCCCCCTCCCTCAAAAAGCTAAGCAGTGTGATCTTTCTGCCAGCTTCTTAACATGAATTAGTGCTTACTACCTACTGAATTTCTACAGCAACTCAGGGAATTTTAGAAAGGAGTTAGAAGGTTTTATTTTGCATTAGAGAGTCTAGAATGTTTAATTTAAATTTGCTTTTGATACCCTCAACCAAGAATTTGATATTTCTAAGGTTTTTTTCTAGCTCTTGTCATGGCATCATCATATTTTGTGCTTTTTTCTCCTCTAGGCAGCTATGATGTTCAGCTCTGGAGTGTTTTGGATGGGACTCCTATGTATTCCTATGGCAGCTTTACTTCTTGATGTAGTATATAAAGTGTGAGTACAGAAATGCCAAGGTTTACGGGACGGTTTTGAGTGTGTGTTCAAATTATTAATATAAGAAAAGCAAATGAACATCAGCTCTGGTGGTTATATAAAACTGTTTTTCACCTTGTTTGGTTTTGACAAACTTTATTACAAGTGTTACTAGTATTTTAAATGTTTCAATAGTTGTGATGTCTTTTTAATAAATATTTGTTGTTTCTAATTTGCAAGAATGGCTTATAAAATGTATTATTTAGACTTGCTTTGTAATGTTTCTTCTTGTAAAGCTTAATTTTAATTTATCTGGGAGAATGGATTTGTAAATTGATATTTATGTGTGTCAAAACAGTCTCTTCTTTTACCTTCAAGAAGAGTTAATCTGGCAGTATTTTATATTGCTTACAGAGTAAAGAGAGCTACTTTTAAGACACTGGTAGATGAAGTTCAGGAGTTGGAAGCAAAGTCTGAGGATCCTGGGGCAGTTGTGCATGGCAAGAGGTACTGTAAAAATGTGTATATCATTGTCTTTTTTAAAAAAAAAAAAAAAAAGTAAATATTTTCAGCCTTATACATGTATCAAAGACAAAAGGTTATTTTTCAAAATCCAAACAAAACAGAAGGCGTCTGTAAAGAGGTTTCAGGTCTGCTGAGCCTGTATGTTTTATCATATGCTTAGATAGAGGTTTTTACCAAAGGCTTTAACTGATGTCTGTCTTTGTAGCCAACTGTTACGTTTCTATTTTTATGTATAGAAGAAACTTGAGGTACGCTTTTAATTCTGTCATTGTGTTAACAATGAACACAAAGTGAGTTTAAACCTGTGTCATTCAGTAGTGTAGTTATAAATTGGCCCTGAACATAATAGAAATATTTTAAGAATTTTTAAACCTGCTTGGTAGCATAAGAGCAAACAGCAAAATCTGTGTAGTATTTGCTGAAATTGAATAGAACAAGCTGTCTTTATATCTAATGCCGGTCCAGAGCAAACAAATTTGACTAATCAATATAAGGTAAGAAATAATTTTAACTTAAGACTCCACAAGAATTCCCTTGTTACGTCCTCCTTCGTGGATCAGGCAGGTAATTTGAAAAGAGGAGAAGGTAAAACTGAATAATTGTACAATTTCTATGTGTATATTCAGCATTAAGGTGTGCACTTGCTAAAAAACTTCAGATTTTTAACGCTAGCTGAGCTCATAGCAAGCACTTGCTGAACGGGAGTATGAGATGACAAGGACCCCGTCCCCCCACCCCTTCCAGTTCATTAGTGCCATTTGGCTGGGTCAGAGCTTTTTTCCTTGTCTTCATTTTCATGAGTTTTGTGAAGTCTAAAAAAAGCCAAAACTGTTGATACTTGATTTTCCTGTTCTTTCTTCCCTTTGGACTGCTGGTTATTTAGTATCTTCATGGCAAAGGGCTTAGCCAAGAAGGCTTTTTTCTTACCAAGCTATGCACAGAAAGAGACCAGAAAAACCACAGCCACTTCTTTTATTTTAGCTTCAGTTTTCAGGAAGTACCTTTTGTTTGTAAGGATACTTAAGTTCCCTTTCTCCTTCAGTCTTACTGTATCCCTTCTCTAGTTCAGTGGGAATTGGCTTACTAGAATTTACCACGTTGAGGCCAAATTACATCGGATTCCAAGGTGATGACCACCTAATGGGTGGAACATCCAGTTTGTGTGAGTGTTTGCTCCTAATTTTCCTTTCTTTTCCTAGAAATTATTCTCACAAGAATGTTTTGCCTCTAGTGGAGTTCATCTTCCCTGGTACCATAGACAAGTACCAGGGAAGTATCATGAGGCCTGGAGGCTCATCCCACCACCTGTGGAACACCTAGTCCAGTGTGGTGGGCTACGTAGGAGCACATACCTGCACAGTGTCTCCCGTCAGGCTCTACATGCTGTCTTTGTAACAGCAGCTTCAGACGGGAAGTACTGCAGAGTCCCCTAGTTGATGACAATTCCTTCATCAAGCATACTTTTCATTACTGCAAGACCCAGTTACTGCTTGCAAAAGTAAGTTCTCTTACTTTCAAAGGTGATCTAAAATGGCAATGCCCATTCAGGCAGCTTCAGGGCAAAACTCTTCTTCCAAATTATCCAGCTTGTATATCAATGTGTTGAGCTTTAAGCCAGAAGCAATGCATGTTGTGTGCTCTTTTGCAAAGAATGAAAGTGGTAAAAGAACTAATTGCAGAAAAGAAAGCAGACATTAGTCCTAGGCAGTGCTGAAAGGGGTGGGTATATCTTGTGGGTGTATAGGAAAGTAAGGTAATGTACCTTTTCAGTATTCCGTACTTGCATTCCCAAAACTTCTCTTGTATTCCCAAATTCAGCAGCTTTTACTTCAGTTGTCTAGGCAGTGTGCTTTTCCATCATCCTACAGAATGTCTTCCAAATTCCTCCTCCTGTAGGTAAGAGAACTTGGTGTTTTCACCACTAGTTTTATAATCATCTTTTTATCCCACAAGTAGTTAGGAGGGCTTCATGAAGGTCGTTTAGTTACCTGCCAGAATGTCTTTCTTAGATCCATTCCTTCTCCACAAAGTTGTTTTTAGACCCATATCCTTTGAAGTATAAAAGCTTCCACTTTACATGCAACTCAGTGGATGTTAGGCATCTTAGTATCTCTTAAGGGTTTATTCCCTCCATTTAAAAAAAAAAATAATTGTATGTTAATTCAGGTAATAGAGCCAAAACTTTACCCTTTATGTAGAAAGTATTCTTTGTTAAAGAAGTGGTCTGGATTAACTAGTTACCAGTGCAAAGTAATTAAAATTGTTAAGGAATGTCCTCTACGTCTGTTCCAATACGTACATGAGACATTTTTATTCTTGAATTCTAGTGCTTTTCATGCAAGAACCAATAGTTTGAAAAACTTACCATGTATTCTTCAGGACCAAGTAATAATTGTCTAGTGTGCAAACCTCTGGAAGTACCTTTTTATATTGTAGCAGAAGAAGGGATTTGTTCTCATGAAATGCAAAAATAACCTAAGAAGATATAAACCACCGGTAAAGAAGTAACTGGGAAATAGTGAGAAAGGTAGCTTGGGAGCTTTTCCACTGTGTCCATTCCCATCTTAAAAATACTACAACACAAAATCAGAGGCTCAGCTTCCACAGATAACAGGTCAAGATTCTACTCTTGGCTAGATGCTGTAACCGGACAGTATCTAAATGTTTGCTTAGAACCATATTAGTGTTATTTTTTGTTGCTGTTTTTCAGCTAGAATATATTTGTAGCAAATTTTTAGAACTCTGTTGACCTGATATTTCATGCATTTAAACACAGCTAAGATTGTAAGGCTTGACCTTTTGATGTTTTCCTATCAAACAATCTTAGGATGGGATTTTTCTATTTAAATTCTAAATATGCGCTTTTAGCTGTTTTCTTAAAATTAGGATTACAGATTGACATTTACATTGAAATAATTTAAAATACTGCTTTTCAAAGATCTTTATTGTATTCTAGCACATGCTTTAAAATTAGAACATGCGAATACAGTCTTAAAATCTGTCATCCCTTGTATTTTTACAGCGCTGATTTGAAAAGGTTTTAAACTGTTATTGAAAGCTCAGGAAAAGCATTTCAGTCGTATATTGCTGTGTCAGTGTGCGTGTAAGGATGTGTAATCAGGTTTTTCCCCAGAACTGTCCCAGAACGCTTTAATTCTGTTCTTCTGTAGGCAACATATTGAAATTGTTTTTATCATATACATTTGTCAGTTAAGTAAGAATATATCTTGAGCAAGAATGTGAGTTTTGCATAGTCACTTTTCCAACAGAAAGTAAGCTTCCATGTTGGAGTACTACTGACTTGGGGGTGCCTTAACAGCATAAATAATAGAGCCACTTCAATGGATTAACACATTTGTGCCACAAAAAGTATGATTTCTATCACTAAAGCCATTGTAATTGAAATGCCACAAAGCCATTTCTACTTAACATTGAAATTACTAAGGTAAAAGGATACTTTTTTTATATAAACCATTGTGCAACAACAGTTTTTCTGATACCTTGTATATAATGCTTAAGCAGGAACAGCAGTATTAATGCTTACTATAAAAATATTTTTACTGGGTTGGATACTACATAGACTAACAATAACATGTATAACAGCCTAAGCTTATGGAAACATCTTCAGAGATAACTACTGCAAATACTGCTTCATATAATCATTGTTTTTCATTCAGTCCACTTGGAAATTATTTTTATACCAGCTAAGTGGTTGGTCAGGAATATATATAGCAAATTTTTTTTTCCATAAATGAGGTTAATTGCCTGTAAATGTTTGTGTTTCATATTCAAAACCAGTTAATATTCTGCTTGTCTCTATAGGTACATATAATGAGTGTAGGCATTTAGTTACTATGATTTAGCATTAGTTAATTACGAAACTGTTTTCTTGGCTTCACATGTACATTTTTAAATATGCTTTTGAATGGCAACTGGGTGATTCATAATAAAGAGCCTACAGTATTTCAAGTACAGAAATGGATCAGAATTTAATACCTGAATAGCTGGAAGCACTTTTTTTTTTTTTTCCCCAAATGTATTTCCTACTTAATTTGTATTTTCTGTACCAGCAATCAGATCTGTGCAGTGGAAACTTCATTATACATAAACTAAGAAATGTGCATATTTCATGTTTTTGTAAAACTTAAGGCAGTATTTTCAGTGCTTGGCATTTAAGCAATCTGAACATTCCATTCTGGAACACAAGCAAGGAATAATGATGGTACCAAAAATGCTAGAATAGGCCCGCTATGTTTTTAACGAAGGATTTTTTTATTAGAAAATAACACCTGTCAAAAACCTCATAGAAATTTGCTGATTTCAACTCACATTAAGAAGGGCTTCTCAGACATACTGCAAAGGAGATACAGTTGATAACTGCATCTAAGTATTCACATGGTCTTCCACCTCTGACCTCCCACCTTACATGAAGACATTTATTTCTTCATTCTCTATATGCTTGTCGTTTAAATCTTAAGTCCCTAATTTTTTATTAATCTTGTCACTTTGACAGTTTCTAGTTCTGAACTAAAAAATAAGGTTCCTACACAGCCTATAGGAGCAATTGGGATGGGAAACAAAAAAAATCCTCCAAAAGCTAGCTTATGAAAACACTGAGAGTAAGATATGTTTCAGTACTCCAACCTCTCTGTTCTTGGTTTAGTCAGCAGGTGCTGACTGTTTTCCAGGAACTGGTACCTAACTTCTTTTTTACAAGACTGTCTCATTCCATCTTTTCCTTCAAAACATGGCCACAGAAGCAGTTTCCCCTGCCTGTCCCCTTACCCTGTAGATTTTGCAGTTAGTTTCTAAGACCTAAGTTTTCACTTCATGGTGTGTGCTTTAACCACCGGACTGGAGGGGAACAGAAAGGAGAGGTGGACCATTAGTCCCCCAGTTTAATCCAGTGGTTCAACGTCATGTGTAAGAAGTGTGTGCACTCACTGAAGAAAGAATGAGCATTTCTAATTTATTAGTTTGAATGCTAATCTAGTAAGGGAAGCAGTCTAGTTCCAATCCTTGCACCACTTAAGTCTGGTCTTGCAGCCTGGGAAGGTAAGGCTGTTGAGCTAATTGACAATAATATTTAAAAGTAATTTGATTGATCAAAACTCAGTAATGTAAGTATGTGAAGTCTGCTTTACTTACTATGTCCTTACATAAGAGTCAGCTTTGGTAATCTAGCAGAACTACAACAAAATAAATCACTATATGCTCAGAATAAATTTAAGATACTTCTTCGGAGTTTTTTTCAGTGAACTAATTTTTAGGCCAGTTCATGTGGGGAGGGGCTGGATTTTTCCGCATTGGAAATGTTTAAATGATAGGTTGGTATTTCTCTGAAACACAAGCTCTAATTCAGTGAATGTCAAATATAGAGAAAGAAATTGAAGGTTTTGTGTGAGTGTTTTTAATAGTCCCTTGCACATCTTTATGTTACCAAAATTGTCAGATTTTGAAAGCTTTCTTGAGCTATGGCTCATCCGTCTGTTATTTATTTAGTAATGTAGGATCCTATTTGAGAGAACTTTAAATGTAAGGAAGATGGGATGGTAAGGAAACTGGACACTTTCCCTGCTCCATTCACTACAGTTTGCAGCATTCAGCCGCTGCTTGAGTCTCAGCTTAAAAACTATTTAATACTTCTGTTTTTTTCTAGTTGGGTTGAAATGGAGAGTCACTTGGATT